>NC_088411.1:9752392-10052392 GCF_034236695.1 Oncorhynchus nerka | reverse complement strand
TCCCTATGGACGGTGGCTATAAGCCCTGCTGACCCCAGGTCCAGGTCATGAGCTGGAAGTTGGGGAGGTGGAGGAGGTGTAAGGGGAGGTGAAGGAGGAGGAGGAGGTGGCGGTAGTCTGTGGCAACCACCCCGCCAGGCCCTGGTTGACTACTAGGGGATTTCTCCCCTTACATTAAGTGACATTACAACTTGAAACTTGATATGGAGCTATAATTTAATATGTATGTTTATTTAACCTTTATTTGACCAGGTTAGCCTCGTTGTGTCCTAGAGCTTTACACATGTCTCTCAGAGAGTCATCCCACATGGCGGGATGAAAAACAGAGGATGGGAAATAGGTTTCTAGGAGTGGACCCAAGCCCTGAGGACTGTCCCATCACTCTTCCCCACAGCTGGAAGACCCATGAGTCACCCTGGGGTGAAAGATCATCCTCCTGGGGTCACCTGTTACATTAGCTCTCCGCCTGTCCAACACACAGGGGGTCCCAGTGACCCCTGACAGCCAGAATAAACCTCTGACCCCTATCAGCCCCAGTAGCCAGGCACACAGTCATGCTGAATCATTTACCTCACACATCTTTGTTTGAAAGAGCTGGAATAAATTTCCTCTCTTTCCTGTTCAGGAGGCCAAAAATAGACATTTACTGGTTATTTACTTTGTAAAAAGCTTTTGTGGTTTGCTCTTTTTTGGCAATTCCCCTGTGAATAATTGTAAAATACAAACTGAATCTTTCCTTACTGCTTCGTATTTGTGTATGGTCAGATTTTCAACACTATTGACATCACTTGAAGGTGTTGACCGAACAAGCCCTTTGTCAACTTGGACCCACTCCCACATGCCATGCCACCACCTAGTGTCTCTGATATTTTCATATTCCCAAATGAGGTTCCATTTAAACAGGTTCTCAGCACAAGGGAGGGCAAAGAATGTCCACACATGGTTTGGGAATTTAAATTCCACGTTAGTTTAGAGGCCTCCTTTCAATGCAATGACATTGGTGGAATGGGTCGAAAAGCCCACATCCTGTTTACTTAAATTAGTCTTCACAGTAGGTCTAAAGAGAGAGAGAGAGGGATATAGAAAAAGAAAGAGACAACTGGCTTTGTAACCCATTCCAGTTCTTCACTGTTGTCTCTAGTACTGGCATATTTGCATAATAACCAGACTGGTTCAGACATACAGCAGGGCTATCCATTTCATCTGCCCATGTAAGAACCTGATTAACAGGAGGGGGTAGGAGTACACAATGGGGAACTGATTTGTCTGCTTGACAAAGAGAGGATCTAAGATACTCTTCTAAAAATATTATTATGATTCAACTTTTCTTTTTATCTCCCCATTTCTAAAAAGCAGCTCTGAGCTCGAGTTACAGGCCAGAGAGACAAGACAGTCCAGGCAGATTTGGGGGCCTGCCGATAACAAATCGGGGCCGCATCAACTTTCCAGGATGCATTTCAAACTGGCCCTGTTGGCTGGACAAAGCTTCTCTTCTTTGGAGTCGGAATTAGAGAAAAATCCGTGGGTCTTAATTTCTTCATTATTTCAATCAGGGCCTCTGCAAAGGAGGACAAAAGAGGAGGTAAACAGAAAACACGAGGCCCTTCCCTGCCCGCCGCTGTGACTTCAACTGTCAGAACCCACGATTCGTTTGTCTGTTTTGTTTGTCTGATGTTCTGTGTTATGTTCTCTTTTTCTTTCCGGAATGTTGCTCAGCATTCCGCTTCCACAGGAACTTGAGGGGGAAAAACACCTCAGAGCAGGCGAGCAGAACGGATGGGCTTATTGGTTTTAACCAGGAGTCACTCCACCGTTCAAGCCGAGTAACACGAGCCTGGCCCAGGCACGGAGACTAGATTGCGAGACGTAGACATTAAACGCTGGAAAATTAGGGAGGGGAAACACAATCTCCCTACTTAAAAACGTCAGATAATCCGGCACATGTGCTGCCTACTAAGGGGATAGTTTGGCTTTTAAGCTTCTTTGTCATTCCCATCCGAGCTTGCAAAGTTTGGCCAGGAACCTCAAGCCATATTCAATTTAGTCTGCTGATCCTGAACAAGCCAACGAGGGGATGGGAGAACCGCAGTGCTGGGAACCAGTTGTCAGATTAGACGAGAGGAATAAAATGCACACTCAAACTGAATGATGCGGCTAAACCCTGAATTAGCCGATTTAATTCTGGGCTTAAAGCTTGGACTCCGTTCTGCATGTGACCAATGTTCTAGAAAGGAAAGCTCGCAAGTCATTCCTGTCCTTTTGTCTTGTCATCTTTTCAGACGCAGATGCATTTGAAAGAGCAAATAAGTCGTAAACACATGATAAACCTATACGTTTATACAGTGTTAAGTTTGACACTTAAGGAGATATTTTGCTGCTACCTTTGATCATTCTTTCAATGTACACACCTCTCTCACTCCAATAACACATCACGTCGCCATGAAAAAATCCCAACGATGCAAGCAAGTGCAAACAAGTCAAGACCAAGGCCATACACTGTTTGAGCGCAGTTGCCCTCTGAAAATCGCTCTTTCTGTTTCCAAAGGGAAGTCACCCTGGATAATGAACCTAGCAAATAGTGATAAGCCTGGTCCAGAGACGATAACAGCACCTAACCAATCACACACGGAGATTACTCCGAGTCTGCAGGGAAATGTGACCTCTGTGTCCTTTGCACTGATAAGGTGGGGGAGCTGTGGGATAATAACTACGTCTCTCTCCCTCTCACTCTTTCCCAGTGACAGCAAAGTGGAATGGCGTCAAATGGGTAACTTTGTGGTGTGGACACTGATACGGACTCACGTCTGGAGTTAAATAAATCGGCAAAATGTTGAACATACCGTTTTTCCTGTGATTCACTAACTAAGTCGCTCATTGACTTCTAAACATAACCCACTGGGCACAGACGTGAATTCAAACTGTCTATTCCACATTGGTTCAACGTATTTCCATTGAAATGACGTGTAAACAACATTGATGACGTGGAAACAATATTGATTTCGACCAGTGTGTACCCATTGGGAGGAGCAGGCAATAATAGAAATCCCAATATGATGATGCCTCTACTTCGATAATACCCACTGTAGCAGCAGCCTATTTATCTGACACTTGATCCTCAGTCCCTCACCATTGTACGTTGTCAACACATATCACGGGACCAGCTGGCGTAACCAAAGGAGACAGAGCCTAAATCCCTAGAGAGTTCCGTCTGAATCCCCCTCATCTTCAGCCTCCGCCAGCTACGTCAACCCCTAAAAGGTCAAGCCACTAAACGCTGCGCGCTGAGTCGTCGTAAAAACGGAACGTTCTGGTTTTCCTTTTCTTCTTCTTCCCTGGATGAAGAACAAACTGAAGAAGGAAAGAAAAAACAGACGCATTAAAGAGGGCATTTGTCATCATTTCCCCCTGCCGGTGACGCTGGACAGAATGAGAAAGTATGGCGGTAGCTCTGGACGTGCCGGGGCATCTTAAGCAGGGCAGTGGTGTCGCTGTGGCCCACTCTTGTGCACTGGTCTGGGGCTAGGTCTAGTGAGGTGGCCCCCTGATGTGATCCATAACGCGGAGCCGTGGAGGTGATGGATGGGGGTCGGGAGGCAGGATATCTGGCCAGTGTACAGTGGGTAGAGAGACCTGTGTGCTGAACTGACTGGATCCTGGGCTCTTCCCTGAGCCATTCGTTACTAAGAGTCAGTTACACACCCTGCTAAATGAGGCCTGACCAACAGTCTGAGGTGAAAGAGAGAGAGTGTGTGTGTGTGTGTGTGTGTGCCCTTGCGTGGCTCGGTGTTTATGTATGTATTGCGTCGTCTCTGTGTATGTTCAATGTGAATATACTATGTCACACTACTCGTAAAAGTCTAGCGTGCACCAACCCCAAACCACTTGACACAAACAGCGACTATTGACGGGAAGCAATGGGAATTGAGCTCATTACGTTTTCCACAATAACAACGTTGTTTGTGTGACACTGTAATTAGAATATGTGTGCAGGGCTCATTTTTATTTGGAGACTTCGCTGGGTATCCTCACATGTCAGGTCCCGGGTACGGTGCTACGAGTGCGACTTTCCAGAAATCCCAATCATTTGGTCATAACTGACAGTAAACAGGGTTGTTGTGGATACACCAGGTGCATTCATCAATTCAATTTACTGACAAAAGAAACATGATTCGGAAACAAACAGATTGAAGTTAGCGCCCTGGGGTCAGCCAATGCCCTGGCTGGTATTAATAAGTCAATTAGTGAACATTCCCAGAGAATGTTTCCCAAAATAATCATTTTTCAGACCTACCATTACCACACAGCGTTTTGCATGAAATAGCGGATGAGGTTACATTCTCCCTCTGTCCCCTTTGTCTCCTTTACTCTGCTATCCTTCCTGGTAGTTCTACACCTCTATGTGTATCTTTACCCCCCCTCTTTATCTCTATCTCATGCCTCTGTTTGTCTCTTTTCTCTCTCTACTTCTCTCACACCACCGTCCCCCTCGGTCACTCTCCATATTGATGCTAATAACGAGTAAGAATGTATCTCCAGATTCCCAGTCTGGCCTCTAGTCTTCCTCCCGCCTCCTTAAGTTTACTGAAAATAAGAACTTACTTACTCTTTTCAATTTCATTCCACACACCCTAATCTCTTATAGTTGTCCTTATGCGCGCGCACGCACGCACGCACACACACACACACACACACACACACACACACACACACACACACACACACACACACACACACACACACACACACACACACACAACCCACACAAATGCATGCACACATAAGTGCGCAAACACACACTAATGCATGCTCCCACATCATCGTGTCATGTCTTCTCTATGTGTCACTCATTCAACAGCTATCTCAACCATTTCAGACAGAAGTGACTGTCTTTCTATCATCTCCCAGGAGACACATCTACATTATATCACTGCCAAGTGAAGGACCACATATTCAACAACTCAGTGCTGTTTTACTATGTGATTTTCACCTTAACAACAGAGCTCTGCAACCGTATATGTACACACTGTGTAGAGTGCTGAAAAGGTCCCTCTACACAGCCACAGTTCAAACCCATACATAATACAGGGAGATATGACGTAAGAGATACAGATACACGGAGTGAGAGAAAGAGACAGCAGACAGACCGAGAAGGAGACATCTCCTAAATGTCCATCTCCATTGCAGGCAAGAAGCGGGCCACAGTAGAAGCAGCACCATAATTGCAATAGCAAACGTCCACCTAACCTCTGAATCTAATATAACTAACGAGCCGAAGCTCTCCACGAGACATTCCCAGACGGTCTATGGAGGACTGCCATGCTGCGTATTCCATTAGCATGGCTCTGCTGCAGCACTGAGAGAGTGGGTGAGTGGGATCATGGCATTAATTAGGTCCAGTCGGGATAGGACGCTGCGGATAGAGGAGGAGAGAGGGGCTCTGGACTACGTCTGCGAACAGGACCTCAACATTCTTCCCAACATTGCTCCAGGCCCACTCATAGTAGGGAGGGAGGGAGGGAGAGGTGGAGAGGGAGGGAGGGAGGGAGGGAGGGAGGGAGGGGTGGAGAGGGAGGGAGGGAGGGAGAGTTGGAGAGGGAGGAAGGGACCAAACAGAGGATGAGAAATTCAAAGAAGGAAGAGAGATTAAAAGGTTGAACAATTCTGAGAACGGATAATGAAGACACAGCAGAGTCTCTCCACAATAACCAATTAGTTAGTGCCAGAGTATCTACAGGCTAATCAAATCATTAACCCATAAAAACAAAATGCGTCTGGAAATTGCCTTGGTTTGCGATAAAGACTTTTACAGGTCTACATAGACTGACATAGCGTTGACAGTCTGACATAGACACAAGAGGTTTGTGGTCTGGTTCCTGTGTTTCTGAGAGTTGCGTTTCAGCTGGTAGAGAGTTTGGATGGAGCTCACTTTCATTACGCCCTGGGAGACCAATCAAAAGTGAGCAGGAGCTCCAATGCAGAGAGAAAAGAGGCCCCTCATCATCATCTTCACATCCCACAACCCAACCCCCTATTCCCCTCTCATTCTCTCTCTCTAATATTATCCCCCTCTCTTTCCCTAGCATCCTCTCCCACGCTTTACTATCAACCCCCTCTCCCGTCTCTCCCTCCCTCCCTCTCTCTCACTAACATCCTCCTCTCTCTATCAACTCCCTCTCCCGTCTCTCCCTCCCTCCCTCTCTCTCACTAACATCCTCCTCTCTCTATCAACTCCCTCTCCCGTCTCTCCCTCCATCCCTCTCTCTCACTAACATCCTCCTCTCTCTATCAACTCCCTCTCCCGTCTCTCCCTCCCTCCCTCTCTCTCACTAACATCCTCCTCTCTCTATCAACTCCCTCTCCCGTCTCTCCCTCCCTCCCTCTCTCTCACTAACATCCTCCTCTCTCTATCAACCCCCTCTCCCGTCTCTCCCTCCCTCCTCTCTCTCACTAACATCCTCCTCTCTCTATCAACCCCCTCTCCCGTCTCTCCCTCCCTCCCTCTCTCTCACTAACATCCTCCTCTCTCTATCAACCCCCTCTCCCGTCTCTCTCTCCCTCCCTCTCTCTCACTAACATCCTCCTCTCTCTATCAACCCCTCTCCCGTCTCTCCCTCCCTCCCTCTCTCTCACTAACATCCTCCTCTCTCTATCAACCCCCTCTCCCGTCTCTCTCTCCCTCCCTCTCTCTCACTAACATCCTCCTCTCTCTATCAACTCCCATTCCCCCTCTGTTTTCTCTTCATTCCCACATCCAAACTTTGAAAACGAGACTCAGCTGAGAGCCACTGGGCTCTGCGCAAACATGATTTGGGGCTGCTAATTCCTGCCATGCGATTGAACACAGTCAGTATAGGAACACGGTACTCAGAAAACGTCAAATCCCTCCCCCATTCTCTGTATATTCCTGTCTCTCTCTCTCTCCCCCCTGCATTTCTTTCTCTCTCTCGCTCTCTCTCTCTTGCCCTTGCTCAAGTTTTATTCAGGTGGGGATTATTTCAGCTGTAAAATTCAATCTCTCTCTCTCTATCCCTCTCTTTCCAGTCTAATTAATTCTGTTGAAGATGAATTACCAAGGGATTTCTTTTTTTTACCCCAAAACAGAAATGGGGGGGGAACAGAGAAGGGAAGGAGGAAGGTATTAATCACCCTCCCCCCCATTCCTCAGTAAAAAAACAAGTGGGAACAGAAGAGAAGAAAAAAAACGATAAACAAAATTGTTTACTTCCCCCTCACCTCTACAGCTGAATCCCCATGGGGATGTGATTATAAAAACAGGCCTCACTCTCTTTTTTCATTTTCTTTTTCTGCTCATTCCTCTTTGATGAAGTTCTGGGAGTTCAGAGGGACACGCCACGGCTGGGATATAGCTGAAACACAAAGCACCATGGGAAGAACAAACTTTGGCTGATCTGAGGAGACGACCGTGTGTGTGTATGTGTGTGTGTGTGTGTGCATATGATGTGCACATCTGTATGTGTGTATGCATATGTGTAATGTACACCTGCACATTGCCAAATATTGAATCTTACCTCTGAAATAATCCCCACCTGATTAAAGCTTGAAAGCCTTCATTCTCCCAAGCTGCACTGTGTTGCCATGCCATGTGTTTGGCTAAGATGTCACTCACCCCCAAACTTGTTTTTTTTCCCGCAAACACAGCCACATCAAACTTTACAGGCCATCAAACTATGACTAATTCCAGTGAAGTATTCATTTCCACTGCAACCCAGCATCCAAGGGAATGGGTGAGAACGAGAAGGTCGTGATGTCATCAAGGAGGCCCCTGATGGGGCAATCAGTTCCTGGGTACAAATGATGTCACCTTTTTGTTTGGGCCTCTCCATTCAGAGCTATTGAGCTGGGGTGATATGAGCGCTATAGAGAGAGGTCATTTTTCCTCCTCATGAGTGGTGGGTGAGAAAACCGTGCGGGGGGGGGCATGCTAATCAAACTCCACAATATAGATGTCATTAAACTAAGCTTAACCCCCCCCCCCCCCACCAGAACAGCCCCCAGACCCTACTAAGCCTCCCTTCCCAAGTCTTGACCCCCTCCCCACCACACACACACACACACACACACACACACACACACACACACACACACACAATTACACTTCCTCAGCAATAAAGCAGGTTTTGAATATAACCCACCCTCAGAAACACTGCATGGGAAGTGTCACAAAGTTGTCATCAGCAGGCACAAAGGATTTGCTGGCAGTAGGGTTCTGCTTAGGCCTCTTTTATTTAGACAAGACGAGGAATAAACTAAACAAAGGCAATAAGGCTGGGACTGCAAAAACAAATCATGTCCTCCATACAGCATGATATAATGTGTTTATATGTATAAATTGTGTATAATGCTTATATTTGTACTGTATATGTCTTCCCTGGTCAAATAAAGGTAAAATAATAATAATAATAAAAAATATATGACTAAAAACCACTACATTTAGACATGGTATTCAGAGTCCAAAACAGTTTCTCATCCTATCTGACGAGCTGAGTCTACCAGCCTGGTACTGATGCCAGTCCTATGAGATGCCAGTCTCAGAAACTGATCTCACAGACGTCTGGCCAGTCTGTCAGTCCTGGCACCGGCCAGCCCACTGTGTGACGTCCTCTCTGACGTCTCGGACTGTCAACTGAGCACGCCTCAATGCGCCCCAACACCCCCTTCAACACCACTGGGTTCCCGTCCTCAGCGCAGAGGGGATAAACTATCAACCAATGCGACGGATGATCGATGGATGTTCGCGTCATCGCCGGAGTGCGGTCCATCCGAGTCCCATCACCAGCCAAGTCCGCCCTTCCCTTCCCCACCATAGCCCCACCACCCATACCCCAGCCAAGAGGCAGGCCCAGGCATTCTCCAACCCAGTGTACCCTCTCCGCGGTGGGCTTGGCACTGGTTCTACCCAGAGGCTGGAGGTGGAGAAAAATCCAAACAAATCCAAACCAGATGGAGCGACGGATGGGATGGATGAGCAGGGAGGAGAGCGTGAGTCACTCGCTTTCTCATTTTCGCTCTCTTTCAACCGGTACGTTCAGCCTATATGTTCTATCAGACTCTCTTCAGAACTCGCGGGTTGGTGGGGCGCACGCTCACTGTCCCACTCCGCTCTCTTTCAACCGGTACGTTCAGCCTATATGTTCTATCAGACTCTCTTCAGAACTCGCGGGTTGGCGTGGCGCACGCTCACTGTCCCACTCCGCTCTCTTTCAACCGGTACGTTCAGCCTATATGTTCTATCAGACTCTCTTCAGAACTCGCGGGTTGGCGTGGCGCACGCTCACTGTCCCACTCCGCTCTCTTTCAACCGGTACGTTCAGCCTATATGTTCTATCAGACTCTCTTCAGAACTCGCGGGTTGGTGGGGCGCACGCTCACTGTCCCACTCCGCTCTCTTTCAACCGGTACGTTCAGCCTATATGTTCTATCAGACTCTCTTCAGAACTCGCGGGTTGGCGTGGCGCACGCTCACTGTCCCACTCCGCTCTCTTTCAACCGGCACGTTCAGCCTATATGTTCTATCAGACTCTCTTCAGAACTCGCGGGTTGGCGTGGCGCACGCTCACTGTCCCACTCCGCTCTCTTTCAACCGGTACGTTCAGCCTATATGTTCTATCAGACTCTCTTCAGAACTCGCGGGTTGGCGTGGCGCACGCTCACTGTCCCACTCCGCTCTCTTTCAACCGGTACGTTCAGCCTATATGTTCTATCAGACTCTCTTCAGAACTCGCGGGTTGGCGTGGCGCACGCTCACTGTCCCACTCCGCTCTCTTTCAACCGGTACGTTCAGCCTATATGTTCTATCAGACTCTCTTCAGAACTCGCGGGTTGGCGGGGCGCACGCTCACTGTCCCACTCCGCTCTCTTTCAACCGGTACGTTCAGCCTATATGTTCTATCAGACTCTCTTCAGAACTCGCGGGTTGGCGTGGCGCACGCTCACTGTCCCACTCCGCTCTCGGCGCAGTCGGAGAGATGGGGGTCTGGTCCTCACACCCATTTCTTCATCTCACTTCCTGCGTAAACAAGAGAGAGGGAGGAAGTGAGACGGGTGACAACAACACAAGTCCTAACCATTCATTTGCCGTTTCAAGTCACTACCATTTGTGGGTTTGGATGTTCTGCTAATGTATTTAAGCCAATGGACTATGCATGAAATCATACAGTTATTCTAATGTGACCTCATTACAGACGAAAATGGAATAGTCTCCGATCGGTAGTACAGTACTAGATGAACAGTCTTTTTGTTTCGGAATTGTAAGGTGGTGTCGTAGTAGCTCTCTAAATAGTCAGTTACTCCTTTGTGAAATACATTCTTCCACCATGAAACACACAGACAGACAGACACACACACACACACACACACACACACACACACACACACACACACACAAATGCATGCACACATCCATGCACGCACAAACACACATGCTACTCACTGGTGCCAAATGATGAACTCATGGCTGGCCTGCCCTGTTTGCTTGCCATCGCCATGGCAGCTTGTTTGTCACCGAGGAGTTGGCGGTGACCTGGGGGATGAAAGAAGGGATTAGGGAGGCCACAGGAGAGGACATACGTGCCTGGAGACATGTCAGCACCTCTCTCTTTTATCCCGCTCCCTTTCTCTCAATCTCTCTCTCTCCCTCTCTCTTTCTTTCTTTGTCTTTCTTCACTTTGCTTTTCTTTGGCTCTGGTGAAAGGCAGAAGAGAAACAGTGAGCTCCCCTGAGCACTCCTCCGTCAACTGGCTAGGTATCCCCCTTTCCCTTCCCTTTCACAGCCTGTTCATCTGTATCCCCCTGAGCACTCCTCCGTCAACTGGCTAGGTATCCCCTTTCCCTCCCCTTTCACAGCCTGTTCATCTGTATCCCCCTGAGCACTCCTCCGTCAACTGGCTAGGTATCCCCCTTTCCCTCCCCTTTCACAGCCTGTTCATCTGTATTCCCCTGAGCACTCCTCCGTCAACTGGCTAGGTATCCCCCTTTCCCTCCCCTTTCACAGCCTGTTCATCTGTATCCCCCTTAGCACTCCTCCGTCAACTGGCTAGGTATCCCCCTTTCCCTCCCCTTTCACAGCCTGTTCATCTGTATTCCCCTGAGCACTCCTCCGTCAACTGGCTAGGTATCCCCCTTTCCCTCCCCTTTCACAGCCTGTTCATCTGTATTCCCCTGAGCACTCCTCCGTCAACTGGCTAGGTATCCCCCTTTCCCTCCCCTTTCACAGCCTGTTCATCTGTATTCCCCTGAGCACTCCTCCGTCAACTGGCTAGGTATCCCCCTTTCCCTCCCCTTTCACAGCCTGTTCATCTGTATTCCCCTGAGCACTCCTCCGTCAACTGGCTAGGTATCCCCCTTTCCCTCCCCTTTCACAGCCTGTTCATCTGTATTCCCCTGAGCACTCCTCCGTCAACTGGCTAGGTATCCCCCTTTCACAGCCTGTTCATCTGTATTCCCCTGAGCACTCCTCCGTCAACTGGCTAGGTATCCCCCTATCCCTCCCCTTTCATAGCCTGTTCATCTGTATTCCCCTGAGCACTCCTCCTTCTACCCATCCCTTGTTTTTCAAATGTCTTGAGGAAGGGTGTCCTCTTACACTGGATGCACATCCACCTGTCCACTAACCTGCTCAAGGCCAGTGACCATCGTTGTCATCATATCTTAATAATGGATATTCTCCGTCATCCCTCCCATCTACTAATCTCCATCCTTCTTATTTCTCACTCCGTCACCATGCACCTTCAAAGTCAAAAAGGCTCACCCCATATGCACCTCTGGAAGTAAACACATTCCCTTTCAGATGTTGTCACCGTTTGGCACCTGTCTTCACACCCTGGGCGAGAGAAAGAGGGAAAAGCAGAGAGAGAGTGAGAAAGAGAGAGATTCGGATGAGTGCCGGGTAGATATGCAGGAACACATGGGGCCCACCTGGAGGCCAGATTCCCAGCCGTTTTAGAACACAACAGGTCAGTCACAGAGCCAGGATCCTTTCTTGAGCTAGGCCTGGTTTGTCAGTAGAGAGAGAGAGAGAGAGAGAGAGAGAGAGAGAGAGAGAGAGAGAGAGAGAGAGAGAGAGAGAGAGAGAGAGAGAAAGAAAGAGTGTCAGGCCAGTAAATGTCACAGTGAGGAAGGATAATCAAAGCCTGTGTAGTCTATAACGTTAAGATCAGAGCACCCAAGACCTGCACCTCGTTTGAAGTGATATCTCTATAACCAATTCCATTCCTTCCACTGTGGAAGAATATCAGAGAAATACGTCACCTTCTAAAGGATGCAGAAAGTCGGATTATGTGGCACTTTAGGTATTCTCGATTGATTGTTTTACATGTTTTCGAAATCGGTCAAGTATAATGTTATGTGCCCATGATCAAAGATTATGCACCATGAACACAATTGATAAAATACATTGTTAACTACGCCATCCTGTGAGTTTGTTGTGTTCTCATGTTTTTACATTTTTTAATTTCACCTTTATTTAACCAGGTAGGCAAGTTGAGAACAAGTTCTCATTTACAATTGCGACCTGGCCAAGATAAAGCAAAGCAGTTCGACACAAACAACAACACAGAGTTACACATGGAGGAAAACAAACATACAGTCAATAATACAGTAGAAAAATAAGTCTAATAACGATGTGAGCAAATGAGGTAAGATAAAGGGAGGCAAAGGCCCCAAAAAAAGGCCATTGTGGTGAAGTAAATACAATATAGCAAGTAAAACACTGGAATGGTTGATTTGCAGTGGAAGAATGTGAAAAGTAGAAATAACGGGGTGCAAAGGAGCAAAATAAATACAGTAGGGGAAGAGGTAGTTGTTTGGGATAAATTATAGATGGGCTATGTACAGGTGCAGTCATTTGTGAGCTGTTATGACAGCTGGTGCTTAAAGCTAGTGAGGGAGATAAGTGTTTCCAGTTTCAGAGATTTTTGTAGTTCGTTCCAGTCATTGGCAGCAGAGAACTGAAAGGAGAGGCGGCCAAAGGAAGAATTGGTTTTGGGGGTGACCAGAGAGATATACCTACTGGAGCGTGTGCTACAGGTGGGTGATGCTATGGTGACCAGCGAGCTGAGATAAGGGGGGACTTTACCTAACAGGGTCTTGTAGATGACCTGGAGCCAGTGGGTTTGGCGACGAGTATGAAGCGAGGGCCAGCCAACGAGAGCGTGCAGGTCGCAGTGGTGGGTAGTATATGGGGCTTTGGTGACAAAACGGACGGCACTGTGATAGACTGCATCCAATTTATTGAGTAGGGTATTGGAGGCTATTTTGTAAATGACATCGCCGAAGTCGAGGACCGGTAGGATGGTCAGTTTTACAAGGGTATGTTTGGCAGCATGAGTGAAGGATGCTTTGTTGCGAAATAGGAAGCCAATTCTAGATTTAACTTTGGATTGGAGATGTTGATGTGAGTGTGACGCAAAGGGTGACATCCGTTTGACATTCTACTGGTTCCTTACCGGAATTCCCTGTTGTCTTCATTTCCTCCGGACTCGCCAAGGCATTTGTTGCGCGCCTAAAAGAGAGAAAAGAGAAAGGAAGCTAGATTAGACTTGTCATTGCAATCTCCAGGCATTGTCACCTTTATTTCACACGCGTGCATTTTCTCAGAGGAAAAAAGGTATGAGGAATTGGTTCTGTATCTGTTAATGTACTACAGCTGTGGCCTATTGTGTAGATGACGACATCATGACTTAGCAATATCCGGAGCGTGAGAACACGGTCATGTATAATTACAAAGTTATTCAATTGGTTTACCGTCAAAAAAAAGAAGCTGAGTGAAAGTCTAAATATTCTACCTTTACCCTGTTGCTCCCATTGTGCAATCTCCCCCATCCCAAATCAAAACAGAATTGCCCAACTGCTTTTTAGCAGTGCTAACCAGTTGCCCTGACAACAAAGACCGCGTTTCAAGAAAAGCCAGAGAGCACTTAACTTGAAGACCCCAGCAAAGCTATTCAGTGCAGGAGTCACCCTTGCTAAGAAAGACGTTAATGGGAAACATCACAGGAGTAAAACAGGGACAAACAGAGTTATTTACCATGCTGTTAAAATGTTAAAACACAACTCCACATACTATCCAGTAATACTGGTCTGCGGAGTCACAAAATAACAGACTGAATCGAGGCAAACCCTCTGCCTGCCTCTTCATCAGCGTAATCAGTTGTGTCGCCTTCTGACTCTAACTCGTATAAGACCCCTCCGTCACCTACTCGAGCCAATCCATTGACTTCATGGTTCTGTATTCCTTTCTACAGATCAATCTGCCGTGCTGACTCATTCCCATCAGGAGGAAAGCGTTCTACAACAACAGTGAGGCAGTGCCCGTTTGAATCTGACCAGAACCACAGCTCCCCACTCAATGTGTGCAATGAGAGTCCTGTACAGCACTGTATACACTGGAGATAGTTGCTCCCTCAGAACACGCTGGCTACGTCCCCAATAGCACCCTATTATCCCTGGTCAGGCATATAGATAGTACATGATAGGGTGCCATTCGGGGTGCACCCGCTGTCTGACGTGCTGATCGCTCACCCGGCTCGCCGTAGCTGCTCGCCGTAGCCTGGAGGAGAGAGCGTCTCAGACCACACCCCAGCCACTCCGCCACCATCCGACCCCCGATCACAACAAACCAACTAACTAAAAACATCTGGTGTAATCAACTGTTAGATAACTATCCCTGTAGCATCCAACCCCTGAGATGTGAAGCCTAATCAATATCATCAAGGACAGGGAACGCCCGATACTAAAAACACAATCACATCCACATTCATGCAGATCAGGGCTTGGTCACTGAGCCTTAGGGCATCATTACTCCACTAACCCACAGGGCCTAACCCACAGGGTCTAACCCACAGGGCCTAAACCACAGGGCCTAACTCACAGGGCCTAACCCACAGGGTCTAACCCACAGGGCCTAATCCACAGGGCCTAACCCACCTGGCCTAACCCACAGGGCCTAACCCACAGGGTCTAACCCACAGGGCCTAACCCACCTGGCCTAACCCACAGGGCCTAACCCACAGGGCCTAACCCACAGGGTCTAACCCACAGGGCCTAACCCACAGGGCCTAACCTACAGGGCCTAACCCACTGGCCCTAACCTACAGGGCCTAACCCACAGGGCCTAACCCACTGGCCCTAACCTACAGGGCCTAACCCACAGGGCCTAACCCACTGGCCCTAACCAAAACCCCTGGCCAAGCCCAGCTCCAACCATGGAACGGTCCGTATTCCACATCCTGTGTTAAAGCAGTCATGTGAGAAGTATAACCTGGTCCACAGTTTCCTGGTAAATTAGATTACTGCTCTGCTATTGGCTCTGCTCCTGTGTTCATGTTCACTGAGTTAGACTGGGCAGTTTTGGGCTAGACTGGGCAGTACTACTGAGGTATACTATAACAAGGCCTAATCATATTTGGCCAGGTCATCCCTGTCTCGCCACAGACTCGGGTCTACACTACAGTGCAGTCGTCATGGACTCAGATTACTGTAACTATGTCAATGAGCCAAGCACCCTATCCAAACCACACCACTTCCTAGTTTTGCTCACATGAAACATTGCTCCCCTTTTGTTGTCCACTTCATTCAATGTCAAAACATGGCCGCAAGTTTGATTCATTTGCCAATTGATCTGTTCCACCCTTCCTTTGCTGAAATGAAGCTAAGACCAGACTGAAACTTAAACTGGATCTGAAAATGGGCCGCCAGTGTAGCACTTCGTCAGCCTGAAAATAAGATTGACAAGTCTGAGTGAGTATAGAAAAGCGTTGGCTTGGTGCAGATCAGTCCATTCTCTCTCTCGCTCTAAGTTATGGCATGAACCTACACTGAGAGTACAAAACTTTAAGAACTCCTGCACTTTCCATGACACAGACTGACCAGGTGAATCCAGGTGAAAGCTATGATCCCTTATTGACGTCACCTGTTCAATCCACTTACAACAGCGCAGACGAAGGGGAGGAGACAGGTTAAAGAAGGATTATTAAGCCATGAGATAGTTGAGACATAGATTGAGTGCGTGTGCCATTCAGAGGGTGCTAGGCTCTGAGCAGGGCCCAGTCAGGGCTCTCTCCATTGCTCTCGCTGCCTAGAGGCCGACGTGCTGGCCCGACTGTACGACTCTTAGCCCAGCCCCAGCGCACCTCTCCAGCCCGCTCCTCTCGTACTCCAGGCCTCCAGTAACACGGCTCCAACAGCAGCAGTCATGGAGATTTGTTCAGCCCAGCTCTGCTCAGCTCAGTTAGCCAACAGCAGATTGGCCTGGCCAGCGTAACACGCCTTAGGGAGAAAAGTACACAGCAGCACACACTTAACCCTTAGAACGTGACGGTTTCCCAGACCTATAGACCAAGCAGAACGTCGCGCTAAAAACCATGTTCAATTATTATTCTCTCTCTCTCTCTCTCTCTCTCTCTCTCTTTTTCTCCCACCTCTTCTTCTTCTTCATCTTCCTCCTCTTCCCTGTCTCTCCCTCCATCCCTGTTCTGCTCTGCTTGCGTTCAGCAACATTTGAATTCCTTCACATCAAGATGACGAGTTACGGAGTTCTGTTTAAATGTCACATGAAACCTTTACCAACCTCGCCCCGGCTTAGTCACACACCTATCTGTATGTGTTTGAACGAGTAGATATCGAGTTAATACCCCCAAAATGGATCTGTTTCCCATAGCCAAACATGCAAACAACAAACACCATTGGGCCCCTCATCTCCCAGTTAAAAGAAACACAAATCTCTAGTCTCTTATGAAATACTGCACGGCATCAGGTTAGGTAGTAATGACAGACCTTAACAACTCTACTACAGCACTCTTAACTCCTGCAAACAGTTATTACCCATTTAGCTAATGGGCTCACATAATTACACGATCAGCCTGTGCCAGTGCTTTCACGCCTTTGATTGGAGGTTGGTAAGGACTCGTTAGGGATAACCGCCTTGGTGTTTGTAATAATGCCAACCCAAGGAAAAGAGATCTCCGTGTGCCAATACACAGGAACACTATTCCAACCGCCCTGTGTTCTTATGAAGAAATATGTAGGATATGGTTTTGGCCTTCAACAATGCTTTTCTACATTATATATTGGCTTTTGAGGGTTACGTCTATGATTTAGTTCAGGGAATTGACGAGGTATGTCATTTCCCCTGAGTCCGTTCAGAAACCCATGCATTCATGTTACCAGCAGAGATGTCCATTGGGAATCACGTACTCTGTCCTCCCCTCCTTCAGACCCCTTGACTTCTACCACATTTTGTTAAGTTACAGCCTTATTCTAAAATTGATAAAATCGTTTTTTCCTCTCATCAATCTACACACAATGACAAATTAAAAACATGTTTATAGATGTTTTTTTGCAAAAACTGAAATATCACACTTACATAGTATTTGACCCTTTACTCAGTACTTTGTTGAAGCACCTTTGGCAGCGTTTACAGCCTCGAGTCTTCTTGGGTGTGACGGTAAAATGAATACAATTATTTTTCCCCCTCATCAATCTACACACAATACCCCATAATGATGGAGCGAAAACATGTTTTTAGAATAAAACAAAACAAAAATAGAAATACCTTATTTACATAAGTATTCAGACCCTTTGCTATGAGACTCGAAATTGAGCTCAGGTACATCATGTTTCCATTGATCATCCTTCAGAGGTGTCTACAACATGATTGGAGTCCACCTGTGGTCAATTCAATTGATTGGACATGATTTGGAGAGGCACACACCTGTCTATATAAGGTCCCACAGTTGACAGTGCATGTCAGAGCAAAAACCAAGCCATGAGGTTGAAGGAATTGTCCGTAAAGCTACGCGACAGGATTGTGTCGAGGCAAAGATCTGGGGAAGGGTACCAAAAAAAGTCTGCAGCACTGAAGGTCCCCAAGAACACATTGGCCTCCATCATTCTTAAATGGAAGAAGCTTGGAACCACAGACTCTTCCTAGAGCTGGCCGCTCGGCCAAACTGAGCACTCGGGGGAGAAGGGCCTTGTCCAAGAAACCGATGGTCACACTGACAGAGCTCTAGAGTTCCTCTGTGGAGATGGGAGAACCTTCTCTGCAGCACCACCAATCAGGCCTTTATGGTATATTGGCCAGACGGAAGTCACTCCTCAGTAAAAGGCACTTGACAGCCCGCTTGCAGTTTGCCAAAAGGCACCTAAAGGTCTCTCAGACCATGAGAAACCAGATTCTCTAGTCTGATGGAACCAATATTAAATTCTTTGGCCTGAATGCCAAGCGTCACGTGTGGAGGAAACCTGGCAGCATCCCTACGGGGAAGCATGGTGGTAGCAACATCACAGCCAAGAAATGCAGGAGTGGCTTGGGGACAAGTCTCTGAATGTTCTTGAGTGGCCCAGCAAGAGTCTACTACCTACACTGTATATAAAAAATTGGCCAAGAAATAGGTTCTAATAGCAGAGATTCCCCCGTGCACTATTATATTAGGCTATCGGTATAATTAGGATATCAGCCAATAGGGTAGACGTAGTATGATACAGTTGGGGCAGAATGATAGGAGAGTGGACACTTACTTGACTTGAGCTACTTTTTGCATTACCTTTAGAAGCGGAATGATTTTGCAAGCATCAATATTTATTTCCAGTCAATGTCGGAGTCTAAATAGCCTATCACATTTAGGAAGTCAAAGACAACTGTGACGCACTTCTCCGCCCTTATAGCCTATTCTACAGGCTATTTCAATAAGACAATACATACAGTATAGGCACACAGAGAAACACCTCATTTTGCATAACTTTGAGAAGAGTGGGACAATTTGCAGGCTGACACAAATATAGGTGCTATCGATATTCATTCCCAGTCAATGTCGGAGCCTATACTATAGCCTATCATATTTAGGAAGTTAATTTCCATGGAAAGGCATCTGTGCCCATGCATATAGCAACTGCGCCCATGCATATAGCAACTGCGCCCACGCATATAGCAACTGCGCCCATCCATATAGCAACTGGATGCGGCAGGGTAGCCTAGTGGTTAGAGCATTGGACTAGTAACCGAAAGGTTGCAAGTTCGTAATCCCCGAGCTGACAAGGTACAAATCTGTCGTTCTGCCCCTGAACAGGCAGTTAACCCACTGTTCCTGAAAATAAGAATTTGTTCTCAACTGACTTGCCTAGTAAAATAAAAACTGTGCCCACACATGTAGCAACTGGGCCCACACATGTAGCAACTGCGCCCACGCATATAGCAACTGCGCCCACGCATATAGCAACTGCGCCCACGCATATAGCAACTGCGCCCACGCATATAGCAACTGCGCCCACGCATATAGCAACTGCGCCCACGCATATAGCAACTGCGCCCATGCATATAGCAACTGTGCCCACGCATTTGTGAATAGTGCGACAAAGAGGTGCTTTTGATACAAAAGATAACACAACCAGAAGAATAAGACAACCGTTTGAAATAATCTTTGGGCAAATGAAATATTTTCATCCGAAAGTTGTCTATCTGACCGCCCGGTCCCACCCGCAGCATGAAAAATGCTGACCACGCCGCAATGCTCTCTGTCGGGGCTGCAGGTCCTGCTGGATGTCCACGGGAATGCAGCTCTCTACTAGGCGGGACCAGTCTCCCAGAGAGGCTTTCGCAATTAGTCAGTATTCCACATAGGTGGAGATGTCCTTCTCTAGGGAATGATCTTTCTTGGAAGGAGCTTCACAAGCACACCACCACATGTTTTTTCCAAGGGCTGTTCTCCCAACACACACACACATTTGAGTACATAATGTATACATACGTACACACACAAATGGGCATACACACATGGACACACACATATATGTATATACAATTACATATATTACATATATTACACACATGCAAAGGCACACACAACCATGCACATAAACACACGTACAAAGGCACACACAACCATGCACATAAACACACGTACAAAGGCACACATGGAAGCATACGTGTCCACGTGCACACACACGCGAATGCAAACACAAGAAGAAGCACATAAACACACGTCCGCGGCACACACAACCATGCACATAAACACACGAATGCAAACACAAGAAGAAGCATACGTGGCCGCATACGTGCACACACACGCGAATGCAAACACAAGAAGAAGCATACGTGTCCGCGTGCACACACACGCGAATGCAAACACAAGAAGAAGCATACGTGTCCGCGTGCACACACACGCGAATGCAAACACAAGAAGAAGCATACGTGTCCGCGTGCACACACACGCGAATGCAAACACAAGAAGAAGCATACGTGTCCGCGTGCACACACACGCGAATGCAAACACAAGAAGAAGCATACGTGTCCGCGTGCACACACACGCGAATGCAAACACAAGAAGAAGCATACGTGTCCGCGTGCACACACACGCGAATGCAAACACAAGAAGAAGCATACGTGTCCGCGTGCACACACACGCGAATGCAAACACAAGAAGAAGCATACGTGTCCGCGTGCACACACACGCGAATGCAAACACAAGAAGAAGCATACGTGTCCGCGTGCACACACACGCGAATGCAAACACAAGAAGAAGCATACGTGTCCGCGTGCACACACACGCGAATGCAAACACAAGAAGAAGCATACGTGTCCACGTGCACACACACGCGAATGCAAACACAAGAAGAAGCATACGTGTCCGCGTGCACACACACGCGAATGCAAACACAAGAAGAAGCAAACACAAGACGTGTCCACGTGCACACACACGCGAATGCAAACACAAGAAGAAGCATACGTGTCCGCGTGCACACACACGCGAATGCAAACACAAGAAGAAGCATACGTGTCCACGTGCACACACACGCGAATGCAAACACAAGAAGAAGCATACGTGTCCGCGTGCACACACGCGCGAATGCAAACACAAGAAGAAGCATACGTGTCCGCGTGCACACACACGCGAATGCAAACACAAGAAGAAGCATACGTGTCCACGTGCACACACGCGCGAATGCAAACACAAGAAGAAGCATACGTGTCCGCGTGCACACACGCGCGAATGCAAACACAAGAAGAAGCATACGTGTCCGCGTGCACACACACGCGAATGCAAACACAAGAAGAAGCATACGTGTCCGCGTGCACACACACGCGAATGCAAACACAAGAAGAAGCATACGTGTCCACGTGCACACACACGCGAATGCAAACACAAGAAGAAGCATACGTGTCCACGTGCACACACACGCGAATGCAAACACAAGAAGAAGCATACGTGTCCGCGTGCACACACACGCGAATGCAAACACAAGAAGAAGCATACGTGTCCGCGTGCACACACACGCGAATGCAAACACAAGAAGAAGCATACGTGTCCGCGTGCACACACGCGCGAATGCAAACACAAGAAGAAGCATACGTGTCCGCGTGCACACACACGCGAATGCAAACACAAGAAGAAGCATACGTGTCCACGTGCACACACACGCGAATGCAAACACAAGAAGAAGCATACATTCTCTAAACACAAAAAAATAAACATATGCCTCTTTAGCAAACAGAAACACATCGTACAGATTGGAAAATGCACAGGATCATAAATTGCACACCCTCACATCCACACTCACACGAACACAAGTCTGCTATCAACACTCAGTTCACGTTATTAAAACCAATTCTGCTGTTACTAAGTGTGTAAATAAAACCCAATAAGCCATGACTACATTTCCTGCCCAGGTCTCTGATTCTCAATTACACAGCTCTGGTACCACCATGTTTAGAGATTAAAACGTTTAACCAGATAAATTTGATTAAATCGTTTTTTTTTTATCAGCTCGGACCCCACATTGAACTGAGAATGACACAAAACAATAAGGGAAATTAAAGTTCTGTGGTGAGGTTAAATAGACCACAATGATAAAGATGACGTCAAGGCGAAAGAAGGGGAAAACAACATCTAGTGATCCTATGAACTTTGAAGGCAAGCTCTCATTCTCAGACAGTCAAAGAAATGTATATTGCCCGACACAGTGTCTGGTTTGGAGATTCCACTCATTTCAGAAATGATTTTGGGTAAATGCAATGTCCAATCCCATTGACAGGAATTGAAAAATAATTGACCTCAACTCTGTACTGTGTCTGTACTGTGTCTGTACTGTGTCTGTACTGTTGTGGTCTCTTACTAAACGGTCAAGACATTCTGGAATGCATGTTGCCAATGGGGGAGGTACAGGGTTCAGTGTTTCTTCCCTAACCTCTCAGGTCTTGTAAATACACTGTTCAGCTCAGTTTCATTCAACAACATCTCTAACTTGAACTTTGACCTACAAGAGAGAAGGATAGATGGAGCCACACTGATACAGAATCACAGAGATTACACAACACCCACACACACGTACACATTCACACACTCTTCACAGAGACACTCCGAGACACAGGATTTAACCCGTGTGCCTGTCCGTCAAAACCCCAATCCAAACCCCATGGGCCTGCACAGAGACAAAAGATGAGTAGAGCGAGAGAGAGAGAGAGAGAGAGAGAGAGAGAGAGAGAGAGAGAGAGAGAATGCATCGGATGGAACTGGAGCCGGACAAAGCCTACTATTGGTATGGATGTTAATAACTGCATGGATCAAATTCCAGCCCCCAGATGTCTTGGAGAGACATGAGCAGTGTTTCGCCAGAATTGTGTCAATAATTCAAACCATCCAACAATCCACCTCCAACCTCCAAAACCACTGCTTGTTTATTACATGAGGCTGTGTTCTGACCACACACACACACATCTTCCTAATATTGAGTTGCACCTGTATGCGGCTATTTCAGCCATACCCGTTGCTGACAGGTGTAGAAAATCGGGCACACAGCCATGCAATCTCCATAGACAAACATTGGCAGTAGAATGGCCTTACTGAAGAGCTCAGTGACTTTCAACGTGGCACCGTCACTTTCGAACAAGTCAGTTCGTCAAATTTCTGCCCCGGTCAACTGTAAGTGCTGTTATTGTGAAGTGGAAACGACTAGGAAACATCTAGGATCAACAACGCCTCAGCCGCAAAGTGGTAGGCCACACAAGCTTCCAGAACGGGACCGCCGAGGGCTGAAGCGCGGAGCAAACACTCTAGCCAAACACAACCACTCAAATGTCACATGTACTCAGAAACATACACACACTTCCTTGGAAGACATAGGCTTCATTCCACACAGTAACCAAAAAACATGTATAGGCCTACTTCAGTCTAGGTTTCATGGTATTTTACTATTTTAGGCCATTAACACATTCTGGAGTCAAGCCCTCAACATATTGTGAACACACTGTGTTGGGGAATTAGCAGGGAGAGAACTGGAAAGCTGACCTGTCCACATCCATAAAATCCTCCAGGCACCCAGGACCCTCATGTTACCCCCAACAGACAGTCACTGCAGGTGGGGCAGAATACAGGAACACACTGGGGGCCAGTTACCATAGCTCCCTCTAGTAAAACCCTCAGAGAAGAAGTTAGAGAGGGCTTCCACCCTGTTTCTCTCATGGTCTCACAGCAAGCTCAGCAGATCAGAGAAGTGCCTCAGCTTCACACCCAACCCTGGCCTGGAGGAGATAGGGCCTTTTCTTCTTACTTTCTTTCTTTCTTTCTCTCTTTCTTTTCCCTCCATTGTAAATAAACTACAGCAACCGCATTAGTGCTGACTCATCATGCATGAAGCATATCAGCTCCGGTGGAGCACCGAGGAGCCAGGCTGAGCAGACCTCTCAGGACCGACTCTCTGCTCCACACATTACTCCTGAGGAGCCAGGCTGAGCAGACCTCTCAGGACCGACTCTCTGCTCCACACATTACTCCCGAGGAGCCAGGCTGAGCAGACCTCTCAGGACCAACTCTCTGCTCCACAGGAGCCAGGCTGAGCAGACCTCCCGAGGAGCCAGGCTGAGCAGACCTCTCAGGACCGACTTACTCCCGAGGAGCCAGGCTGAGCAGACCTCTCAGGACCGACTCTCTGCTCCACACATTACTCCCGAGGAGCCAGGCTGAGCAGACCTCTCAGGACCGACTCTCTGCTCCACACATTACTCCCGAGGAGTCATATTAGCTATATTCTAGTGAGGTAACATTTGGCCCGACACACTTTGATCCCTTCTTACGTTGTGTCGCCTGTTGGACAGTACGCTACCGGGGCCTCATTCACTCTCACTGATTCACTCTCACTGGGTTGTAACGGGCCTGGGGAGCACATCTGGTTCCGTGGGGAGAAGAGATAGGTCATGACTGACAAGGTTCTGGTATTAGTTGTCTTAGTTCTGTGGGGGCTGGAGGGATGGAGGCTGAGATTATGGGCCCGGGCAAGGCCTGGAGCTCCCAGATCTCCAGGCCCAGGCCCACAGATCCAAGCCTCATCCCTGGCCCAGAGCTCCCTGGTCCAGCCCAGGGTGGGCAAGCTGGCTCCCTCCATCTGCATCCAATCACAAGTGTTTGTCGTTGGGAATTGAATCAAATTAAAAAGTGTAATATTTAATGCGACACCAGATGGAAGCGGAGAGGGGAAAAAGGGCCTGCGGTCGGCCCGATATCCCCCTCTGAAGACAGGGCCTGGAATTCCTGGAGGCATAGTCTGTGGAAATATGTATACACACACATGGGAGCGGAAGAGAGGCGGGTGGGGAGGCACGAACCCTGTAACAGGATTACAGTCAGAGTCAGGACACAGGAGCAGGGATCTGAAATCTAGCCTGTCAATCAAAGCCAGGCACACAATAGCAGATACACACTGTCGACACACACACACACACACACACACACACACACACACACACACACACACACACACACACACACACACACACACACACACACACACAGTGTGGGCTGACTGTGAGGTGGCGTTTAGGGCAGATGTGACTCGGGGGAAGCAGCTCTGTCTTTTTAGCCAGTTGTATCCTCTTTCATAAACAAAGACAACACTAGTGTCACAGGGTGAGGGAGTTCGCCTGGACGATGAGACAGCCTAATGATGTAACGCTGGAGGACATGTATCGAAGCACTGTGAGTCATGTGAACTGAAGGGAAAACATGGAGGTTTGACCGGTGGGAAGAGCAGGGGCTTCCAGCACCGTGATCAGTGACAGACAGTACAAATATTTCACTTGGAGATGTATGTCAGTGCGGCGGAGCAGCTGGGCTGTGGGTTGTGTCGAGTTCTGGTCCTATGGGTCACTGAGGAATGATGTACGGTATGCTCTATGGGTGAACCTCTTGTTTCCAATAGGAGTGCGAGGTACACTCCATTTTCAGAGAATACATACATTACATAACAGAGTCAGGGTCAATTCCATTTTGTATTCCAATCACTTCGTGAAGTTCTCCTTCAGGTGGAAAGCACCGACGAGAATTGGACTTGGAATGTCAGTGAACTGACCCCGACCCTGGTGTGTAAACGCATGTCAGGGCGTGTGTGGGTCTGACATGCGGAGGATATGCTGCACTGTGCTGGATCTATTGGACGCTCTGCGGTGTTTCAGCCAGGGCCCACGTGAACCCATTCGCTTCCTGGTGAGAGGAGCGCAAGGTCAACTGGATTTTGCGATATACTGTACGCACAACGGACCCCAGGACTTGAGCCAAAACCTTGTGGGTACTCAGAGATGTTACGTGTATCCGTGCCCAACGTTGAGGGGTCTACACGTGACACTGCGGTGTCAGCGGGACATTGCAGGTGTTTGGTGAGGGAGTGGGGGATGTGGATGTGGGCGTGTGAATTTTCAGCATGCCGTACGCCTCCTCATGTGACAAGTGCGGCTGCCTGATTAACGTGACCGTGGATTACACTAAGCCTTGAGGACCGCCATGGGAGAGACACGGGGCTGGGCACCAGCTGGGTCTCACACACACGCGTGAACACATGACTGGGAACAGAATCACCTGGGTCACGCGGGCGCACACACTTCACACAGTCCAACGTTGCATAATGCGATTGGGGGATGCATGCAAGGCACAATTCATCTCAGCCATCACTGACTGTACTGGGCCCGACCACAGAGAGTGAAATGAACACACGCTTATAGACAAATGAACATGATCGCGCACAAACACACACAAACACACCCACCCTCAATGGGAAAGAGGAATGGAAGCATCCCACCACAGCAAAACAGCAAAATAGGCCTCATCCAAGTCACACACTATCAGAAAGCTCTGTCACTTTCCTACACCACACACACACACACACACACACACACACACACACACACACACACACACACACACACAAATGCATATAAACACAGAAAGAACATGGCCAGTAAGACAGACACACACTTTTACTTTCCTTCACTGATCATGATCAACGTCACTATCGAGTTCCAAACTGCCTCTGGAAGCAATGTCAGCACAATAACTGTTCGTCGGGAGCTTCATGAAATGGGTTTCCATGGCTGAGCAGCGTCACACAAGCCTAAGATCACCATGCGCAATGCCCAGCGTGGTGTGTAAAGCTTGCCGTCATTTGACTATGGAGCAGTGGAAACGCGTTCTCTTGAGTGATGACGCATCTGGGTTTGGCAGATGCCAGGAGAACGCTACCTGCCCCAATGCATAGTGGCAACTGTACAGTTTGGAGGAGGACGAACAATGGTCTGGAGCTGTTTTTCATGGTTCGTGCTAGGCCCCTTCCAGTTTATTGAAACGTTACAGCATACAATGGCATTCTGGACGATTCTGTGATTCTTTGTTGCAACAATTTGGGGAAGGCTCTTTCCTGTTTCAGCATAACAATGCTCTCATGCACAAAGCGAGATCCATACAGAAATTGTTTGTCGAGATCGGCGTGGAAGAACTTGACAGGCCTGCACAGAGCCTTGACCTCAACCCCATCGATCACCATTGGGAAGGATTGGAACGCCGACTGCGAGCCACGCCTAATTGCCCAAAATCAGTGCCCAACCTCACTAATGCTCTTGTGGCTGAATGGAAGCAAGTCCATGCAGCAATGTTACAACATCTAGTGGAAAGGGACCAACTCAATATTAATGCCCATGATTTTGGACTGATATGTTTGACAAGCAGGTGTCCACATATTTTTGGTAATGTAGTGTATATCCACATGGGCATAAACCCATGGCTAGCAAACCTGCATGCATGTATCCTTTTCTCAGAAACCTGTATGTAGTAACTACACACTTTCACACAGTGGATGTGCAGATGACTAGTGATTATAAGTGCTGAGCGATTAGTGCTTTTTGAGGTGTGTTCGGTTTCCTTAAAAATACAAATAAACTACCACGATTTTGGTTTCGATTATTTTTTAAACAATAAACACACTATGTGAGTTGAATGCTGTAAAAACACAGAATAAAACAATGAATACAAGTCCCATGATGGTAGTGACTGCACATGACTTCTTATCACTTATTAACCATCATTCATTGACATTAATTTACTTAAATAAAATATGTTGTTGTGTATATACAATTTTACATACAAAGTAATGTGCAAAGCTTTATTTGATCACGTTATTTCATTCCAAGTCATCATCTCATCTCTGTAGAGCTGCTGCCTGTCTGACAAAATCACTATTTTAGTAGTTCTGCAAAGTAAAAAAAAAGCCAACTTTTATGACTGCTGAATACCAACTATCAATTACTTAGATTATGTATTTTCAGGTAGAGATACCTTGAAGAAACTGCTCTCTATGTATCCATAGAAGACATAAAAGAAACACAGACCGGACCAGTTTAGCCGCGCAATGGATTATGGTCATTGTAGGTAAATTGTCACATTTTCTACGCTAAACTATGCAGAACATTGGCCTGTTGGAAACTACAACTCCCTACAACTTCGCACCGTTCGGGCATGTGATCTGATTTATCTCCAGTGCGATGTGCGCACTGAGCTCACAGACAAAAAGGAATTCAAATAATTGAACTGACGTCGTCGATTTAAATAATTGAACTGATGTCGGTCAATTCGTTGTTTAAACATTTTTTTTAACTGACATATTGGTTAATCGCTCACTCAGCACTAGCGTTCACGATGTGCAGTGAGAGGAATGTAATATATCTGGGACCTGTCAGGAGAACCCAGGGTTGCCAGGAAGGGCACAGAAACAAAGGAGGGCAGAGTGACGAAAAGAGAAAGAAAGGCAGACTACTTACTCACCAAGAACCAAGTCAATAAAGAGTGACAGCAAGGCAAACACTCACCTGTACAGAGGTAATAACTGGACTTTGTGTGTGTGTGTGTGTGTGTGTGTGTGTGTGTGTGTGTGTGTGTGTGTGTGTGTGTGTGTGTGTGTGTGTGCGTACGTGCGTGGAGAAAGGCAAAAAGCATGCTGACTCATGCATTCCCTAAGTCCTAAGTGAATAAAAGTAACAGACAAGTATAAGCCTCAGTAGTATGTATCTTTTTCAGTCCTTCTTCCATTGCTCAAACTGTATCATAACTTCACTCACATAGGTTTTCACTCACATAGGTTTGCACAGTAGCACTTGTCACTAAACATATCCATCCAAGCCAACACTAACCATACAAACATTAGGCTCCAGACCCGCCCTGTAGCCGTGCTTCGACACCTGCATTGCTTGCTGTTTGGGGTTTTAGGCTGGGTTTCTGTACAGCACTTTGTGACATCAGCTGATGTAAGGAGGGATCTATGAATAAATGTGATATGATTTGAGTTGAAAAGGTGAAATCATGGAGTTTAACCCCACTGTATCCAGGGGGCAGGAAAACAGTGTCAACGCTACTGTGGAGATCAAAGGTTATACCCCCTAGACTTGACCCTGCTTGTTGCTAGGCAACATCATGTTCTTTATGAGAAACAGGGGCTCCCAGGTTCGGAACATTGGAAGTCAGGTTGTATACATGGCTTAGCTTTACAAGGGAACAGGGAGAGAAGTCTCACACCCTAGCAGCCTGCGTGCTGCCAAGGCAGAAAAATGAAAAAAAAGGATTTCAGCAAACATAGCTAAACCTCTCCCTCACCACAAGAGGCAAGTCAGGCAACAGTTCCCGGAATCTGAGGGGAGAGAAAGGGGGTGGGGGGGACTATTCCCAATAATACCATTGGGAATGTGTCTATACAGACTTAAACCTAAACTTAGACCTAGTTAACGGCTAGGATCACGAACCAAACCACACAACTATAACCAAATGCACTAATAAGTCATCCTAGAAAAAAACCAGAGCAAGTCATAGTTAAAAAATACTTATAAACTGGGTGGTTCGAGCCCTGAATGCTGATTGGATGACAGCCGTGGTATATCAGACCGTATAGCACGGGTATTTCCCCAAAACGTTTTGTACTGCTCTAATTACGTTGATAACCAGCTAATACTCTGTGTTGCGTCGTGCCTAGGAACAGCCCTTAGCCGTGGTATATTGGCCATATAACACACCACCTCGTGCCTTATTGATTCATTATATTTTGGACTCAAAACATCATGTCTCAATAAAACTGCATTGAGGCATGAATTTCCTGTTCATGATAGGCCCTTACTGCTTGTCCACCCACTCACTAGACCATAGCCAGCCAAACTCCCTATGCGTCTTATGGGGAGACCCATGGCATGGCCTCAACACTCAACTCACACACACACACACACACACACACACACACACACACACACACACACACACACGCTGCCAGTGCTACAACTTGACTCAACAACTACAGTAAATGTCTCTGACTCACTCGAACGCGAGTCCTGCTACGCTGTGTAACTTCTGAGCCTGTTTTTGTTGGAAATGCAAGGTCCTTTCTTTGGGTCCTCCTAGATCCACCACTAATTTTAGAAAAGCCCCCAGAAATAACAAAAGTGTGTGTGAGTAGGCAGGCACGGCGGGCATGCCTGCCCTGGCAGAGTGGGTGCTCCTGGGCAAGTGGGCGTCTAGGGGCCAGCGTCACCGGTGACGACGTGCAAGGGTGGAGACAACAGGGTTTTCCTCACCCTCTCGCCAAAGGCAGAGACGAAAACACCGGAGTCGAAAGAGAGGGGAAAATAAAGAATTAAAAACAGAGGGATCTCCCCCCCCCCCCTCCCCCCACTGGAGAGTAGCTCCACACAGATGGAGGAGACACAGGGCTGGCGGCTGACTCAATGTCACTGCACTGTAACTCAAAATCAACACAAACACAATGAATAGTACAAATACACAATGTCCCAGATTGTATTCATGCAGATTCCCAGCCCGACACACAGAAGACTAAGGTTTCTGTGTGTCGAAGCATGCGCAATGTATTTTCTCCAACGAACACGCTCCTGAATAAGTCCAGACCTAGTATTCATCTATGCCCAGGAAACTGTCCCAAAAGTACTAATGTTCCCTAAGACTAAGTGCACTCCAGTGTGTTGTAATGGTGTCTTGGCCCAGTGGTGACTATGGCTTAGTCACACAAACAGCAGCTCCCTAGGAAGCCTTGGCATTGTGTCTATACCGTCATACCGTACCATGGGAAGGAGCAGGCATACAGGCCGCACCATCAGTCCAGGCCCCGTAAACCAATCAGCACTAGGAATAAAAGACTGGAGATAGTCACACAGGAGATGTGATTCAATGTTCCCAGCCCAGCAACTTCATATACATCCTACTACTGCGTCTGAAAATGAGGCTAGTAGAAGAAGGATATAATGTGAAACAGCTCTCGGTTTCCCATCAAATGGCCTCTGTCAATTTCCATACGTCAGAAGAACAAAACAAGAGAGGAGCATGAAATGAGAAATGAAGAAAAAAAAATGTGTGTGTGCCAACCTGTCTGCCTGGCACTGGCTCTAATGGCGCTATTAGATGACAGCATGGGGACATTAAGATGAACGGGAGGAGAGGGGGAGGGAGAGAGAGAGACCTCGGGAAAGAACGACAGAGAGACAGAGTGTTGTGGGAGCTAGCGTGCCACAAAGTAGAGTGGGTCCTAGCCAGCCAGGCTGAGTGAGGGAGTTCCCAGCAGGTTAATGTTTGCACTGGGACCGACCGGGGGCAAGTGGGGTGATGGAGGGGGGACTGTGAGTCATGGGGTTACCGACTGTCATTAACATGTCACCGAAACCCACCCTGACAACCGTGCATGACCATGACACACTCCACACAAACACTCACTTACCCGTCCCGGCAAGTTAACCCTGTAACACACATGTATACAGGTAGGCCTACCAGTCGAGGCTGCTGAGGGGAGGACGACTCATAATAATGGCTGGAATGGAGTCAATGGAATGGTATCAAACACATCAAACCCCTGGTTTCAATGTGGTTGATGCCATTCCATTACACTCCATTCCAGCCATTATTATGAGCCGTCCTCCTCTCAGCAGCCTCCACTGAGGCCTACTATACCTTAGGCTAAACAGACACATGCACACATGCAGTTTGTCTGATAATCATTTCATAATAGCTAAACATTCGACATAGAAGTTAGGCTACTGTACAACAAGGGCCATCTATGAAATTATCAGCAGACGTAATGGAACATTATTCACAGACTCTATACAGTCCAAACCCAACGCCAAAATCTATATGCCGCAATGATGGTGGTCAAGTGCATTAGTCTGTTATACTTGCAATATGGAAATATGGGTTCATATTGTTCTTGCCTTAGGAAGCAGATGTCAGAATCATTCAATACAATGCATACAGACATGAAGATTTGACATTCAGCACGTGGAATCTCAGGAATTAATTATTTCTTGCACTTGCACACTTGGCAGGAAATATTAAACCCCTAAGGTGGAGAAGAGTAGAGTTTCTGGGTTTGCCCTCTGGCATCGCGTGCTCGTCAAATAGCTCGTCAGTCAGAATGCCGGACCGCAGAGCTGCTAAAATTTTGATTTAGTCTGCTCCCCACGCTTTTCTCTCCACAATAAGTAGAATCACTTAGCGAGTCTTCGGGTACATCCAATACTGTACTAAATGTCACTATATAGTGCACTACTTTTGACCAGAACCCTACGGTGCCCTGGTCGAAAGTAGTGCACTATATAGGGGACATGGGGTGGCATTTGGGACGTAGCCTTGGAGAGAAAAAAATGCCGAACATGTAAAGTACGACAGGAGCAGAGACGGAGTCAGTGAGGGAGTTTGGCATCTTGATTGAAGGACTACTTGTCTTGGAGTGCCTTCAGAACTGCCTCGCTTTTCCTTTGAGGGTTTCAAGTCCCAGCTGTTTTCTTTTTGAGAGCATTTATTCATACTGAATCATAATAATAACAGTATTAATCGTTGACGTCAACAGGAATTACATTTAAACCTAATTGGGGCAAATTATTCAGGGTGTCGAAAGTGGAGACTCACTGAATACACAGTTTTGACTGACTTGAGAAAACAACATAAAAACCCTGGAAAGCTACTTTTTCCAGAAATCTATTTGCCTGCTCAATCGCAGAACTTCTATTTTCCTTCCATACAGTATGCAGGTATGCTCTAATAATTGATCATACAGTGACTGAGTCCATTGATGATCACTGAACCGCTGAACGATTACCTACATCATTTGCAGTGTTTAGTGGAATAATTGCCACCGGTGACAATAGGGTGGGGTCGGAAGGGAAAAGCCCCACGGGACCAGGAAGTGTCAGCAACGTTCCACCATGTCACAATGATACATGGAGACCTATAGTACTTACACAAACCTGCTAGCACACACTTACTGTTACACAGACACAACACATATTACACACACAAGGCACACTTGCCTATCCACACAGTACGACAAAGCCAAAGTCAAATCTTTCCAATCAACAACATGCACCACCAAATCTGTTCTGAAACTGATGTTGTGCACCAAGGCGATAAATAGTCTGGACACCATTGGATACAATGTGTTCCTATTTGCATCTACCAGCTCTCGCAGTCTCAACTCAGACATTATTCTCAAACCTCAAATTCAAGTGTTTAAGTTTAGGCATCAACTCCAAATGGTTAAGGTTAGGCATCAACTCCAAATGGTTAAGGTTAGGCATTAACTCCAAATGGTTAAGGTTTTTAGGCTTAAAACAACAATATAAAAAGGAACTTTCTTGGAATCAAACGCCCATCCGTAATCCCCATCGACAACGCAAAACCGAAACCCACTTGAAGGTGACGGCACTCACTGTTGCCCCTAGTGGCCGGTTTCCACATCATCTCCCGACGTCCTCAGACATGGATGGATGTCGAATACCGACTTGTATTATGGGTGACCTGTCTGATTTCCATACTGATTCCTGCATTGTGTGACACAGAAGCTCCTGAGGATGTGAATTAAAATGCAACCCAATCTGGCTGGTGTCCCCACTTCCTGTTTGGTCACTGATCTTTGTTTATCGGCTCTTCCTCTGAAGCCCAGACGAGCCCCAGTTAAATAACTACACAGAGGCAGTCTGGATGTCTTACTAGAAAAAGGGAAGAAGAAGTGGCGGCCATTTGTCGAGAGAAGAGAGAAAATGAATAGACTTCATCAAAAGGGAGAGGCAGAAAGGAAGTGGTGGCATTGTGTTGTCTTCAGTCAATAGCGCCTCCTAGAGTCAAATTAACCCCCCCCCCCCACACACACACATGCACACTGCCCCACAGCATGGCTGGTTGCCATCCACCTGCACCACTCCCCATAGGTGTGTTCCCTCCCTCTCTCCTAGATCATTTTCCTCTCACCCTCCCTCACTCTCACTTTCTCTCCATCCACTCTACATCGACTCAAATACGCCCTCGTTCTCTATCAACCGGCGTCATTTTTCCCCCTCCACAACATTCAATTCCTCACCACCACCCCACTCCCCCACGTTCCCAACAACAGAGGTATATCTCTCCCTCCAAACCTGCAACCCGTATTCACAAAGTGCCTCAGAGTACGAGTGCTGATCTAGGATCAGTTCTGCCTTTGAAGTCATGATGAATAAGAGGTCTTCTTCCCACACGTAGAAGGCGGTGTAGAGGTTAACCCGCCTCACACGGGCCGTTGGAAATGTGCTGTGTGGAGGGCTATGCTACCATGTGGCCTGTGCGTTACACCATGCCAATGGAATGCCCTCATATCAGAGAGAGATAAAACACACAACAAGTCACAAAAGGAGCAGGCCAGCACTGGGAAATAAAACAAGACCACAAAAAGAAACGTTTCAGTGCGTCAGTTTGTTTACAAAGGAGGTCAGTCACCACACACTATCTCGCCCTGGAACGGGACATTTGTTTGTTTTGCGTGTGTTAAAAAAAAAATGTAGGATGACGTGCTCACCTTAAAAGCTCTCTACTGATCAGTGCCTCAAATCATTAGGGGAACAATAAAAATGCACTCCCCCCATTTAGAGTGATCAAGCCAAAAAGAGAGGTACTGAGGGAAAGAGTAAAAAGAAAGAGAGAGATCGAACAAGAGAATGAGAGAAAGAGAGAAAGAAAAAGAGAGAGTAAATGAACACAACAGAGTGATAGAGAATGGGTTTAATGGAACATTATGGAATCCATTCAGCGCTAATGGCTGGCAGTGATGCCAGACGAGGCATGTTCTGACTGAAGTGGCTGTTCCTTTCAATGGTTAGGCCCCAATTAGGACTAGCAGTCTAGCGTTAGCACATCCGTCACATCCCACTGGTAATTACCAGAGAGGCTAACGTCTGAAAATTTTGTCTTTACGAGCTGTGACTCTCCATCCGTCCCTCTTCCAACGTCGTGATCAATGAGCAGTGGAGTGATGCGTGGAGTGATGGTTCAACATAGACTAAACAAACTTTCATGTTCTCCAACAGTGGAAGGAAAAAACAGGTCTGTTGCATTTTACTATGTTGGTAAGAGTCTATTTGAAGGATGCAAGCCTGTTAAATCCAATCATTTGGACTTTGATGTGATTCGATGAGTGGGGAAGAACGGGAGTGTACAGATGTAGGATCTTAATTTGAGCCAGTTTGCAGCAACATGAAATCTGAATGATTATGTAGATTATAATTAATGGACTTTTTTGAAGGGGTTGATACATTTTTCATTAGGGCAAATCAAGTCTGAAGTTTGAAAGTGGAAATTACAAACTGTAGAAGCCACTATAAATACACCATAAGTAAAATTCTCAGCAACAAAAGAGTGATCAAATTAAGGTCCAACATCTGTATGCTGATGTCTTAAAACATTACATTACATTTAAGTCATTTAGCAGACGCTCTTATCCAGAGCGACTTAACCCCAAAATAGAGATAATTATTGAGCTTTCTGCATGGTAATAATGTCAAATAAAGTCAATAAAGTGATTAGACTACAGATTAATCACCTCTATAAAATCAGATGATAGGTCCGTTGGATGCTAGATGCTATACTGTTATGTGGGCCTAGATATCGAATATCTCAAGGTATGAACAATGAGTGAACAATGGTGTCAGGTTGAGACAATCGAACTGTACTTACAGTTCGCAAAACCCCCCAAATAAAACCAGAAACCAGTATGTAAAAACAGGACCACATCAGGACATCGTGACAGAAAAAAACAGCAAAGAAAAGGCATTACACCCTGAAGGCATTGCGGAGAACAAAAAAAAAAAAAAAAATGAAACAGAAGAAGAAGAGGAAGAGAGGATGTGGAGGACTGAGGGGAAGGGAAGTGTCTCTGTGAAAATGTGACGACCTGTCATTTTACTCCAGGGTTGGGAAACCTCCATGCTGAAAGATAACCGATCAGTTGTCCTTGCTGTCTCTCATTTGGGAATGATGGATGGCGCCCTTCCCTTCAAGGTGTTGACAACCAACCCAGAGTTCAAACTGGGGTAAAGGAGGACAACCTAGTCTCAGGACTACTCATGTCATTCTATACATAAAACACTCCATTTTATTATGATATGCAACATCATGTTACATTGTAAATGGAACAGCGGTCGTACAATATCACATGAATTATAGGACTCATAGTATCATATGTCTTACCCAGTTGTACAAATTGCATACAAATTAGGTGACGTAACTTAGCATTATCTCTTGGAGGACGTATATTAGCCCTATATACATCACAATCTTCCTACTCAGATATCTATTTTCCATACCCCAAAGCATCTATTTTGTAGGCATTATTGTGCATTGGGAAGTAACTAATAAGCAAAATATCTGAAAATGGAACAACCAGTGCCGTGTTCGTAACAACCAGTGTGGTGTTTGAGACCACCTAAAGCGAGACCGATTCAAGATAGGAGCAAATCGAGTCCGAGTCAAGACCAAGATCGGGAGGGGGGTGTGGGTCCGAGACCAAGTAAAGACAGAGACCAGAAAAATGTGAGTGCAATTCAAGACCATGATTGTAATTGTGTCAAATTTGCCATCATAATAACAGTTCAACATGTCCAGTATCTCTGTGCTCATACTTCAGAAGAACATTGATCAAATCAAATCCAATCAAATTTAGTTGTCACATACACATGGTTAGCAGATGTTAATGTGAGTGTAGCGAAATGCTTGTGCTTCTAGTTCCGACAATGCAGTAATAACCAACGAGTAATCTAACCTAACAATTCCAAAACTACTACCTTATACACGTGTAAAGGGATAAAGAATATGTACATAAAGATACGAATGAGTGATGGTAAAGAACGGCATAGGCAAGATGCAGTAGATGGTATCGATTACAGTATATACATATGAGATGAGTAATGTAGGGTATGTAAACAAAGTGGCATAGTTTAAAGTGGCTAATGATACATGTATTACATAAAGATGCAGTAGTTGATATAGAGTACAGTATATACATATACATGAGATGAATAATGTAGGGTATGTAAACATTATATTACGTAGCATTGTTTAAAGTGACTAGTGATATATTTTACATCAATTCCCATCAATTCCCATTATTAAAGTGGCTGGAGTTGAGTCAGTGTGTTGGCAGCAGCCACTCAATGTTAGTGGTGGCTGTTTAACAGTCTGATGGCCTTGAGATAGAAGCTGTTATTCAGTCTCAAGGTCCCTGCTTTGATGCACCTGTACTGACCTCGCCTTCTGGATGATAGAGGGGTGAACAGGCAGTGACTCGGGTGGTTGTTGTCCTTGATGATCTTTATGGCCTTCCTGTGACATTGGGTGGTGTAGGTGTCCTGGAGGGCAGATAGTTTTCCCCCGGTGATGCGTTGTGCAGACCTCACTACCCTCTGGAGAGCCTTATGGTTGTGGGCGGAGCAGTTGTCGTACCAGGCAGTGATAGGATGCTCTCGATTGTGCATCTGTAGAAGTTTGTGAGTGCTTTTGGTGACAAGCTGAATTTCTTCAGCCTCCTGAGGTTGAAGAGGCGCTGCTGCGCCTTCTTCACGATGCTGTCTGTGTGGGTGGACCAATTCAGTTTGTCTGTGATGTGTACGCCGAGGAACTTAAAACTTCCTACCCTCTCCACTACTGTAGTGCTGAGGATCAGCGGGGTGGAGATGTTGTTACCTACCCTCACCACCTGGGGGCGGCCCGTCAGTACCCAGTTGCACAGGGCGGGGTCGAGACCCAGGGGTAAGCAAATTGGAATGGGTCTAGGGTGTCAGGTAGGGTGGAGGTGATATGGTCCTTGACTAGTCTCTCAAAGCACTTCATGATGACGGAAGTGAGTGCTACGGGGCGGTAGTCATTTAGCTCAGTTACCTTAGCTTTCTTGAGAACAGGAACAATGGTGGCCCTCTTGAAGCATGTGGGAACAGCAGACTGGGATAAGGATTGATTGAATATGTCCGTAAACACACCAGCCAGCTGGTCTGCGCATGCTCTGAGTGCGCGGCTGGGGATGCCGTCTGGGCCTGCAGCCTTGCGAGGGTTAACGCGTTTAAATGTTTTACTCACGTCGGCTGCAGTGAAGGAGAGTCTGGGGATGCCGTTTTGGTTGCGGGCCGTGTCAGTGGCACTGTATTGTCCTCAAAGCGGGCAAAAAAGTTATTGAGTCTGCCTGGGAGCAAGACATCCTGGTCCGTGACGGAGCTGGTTTTCTTTTTCTAATCCGTGATTGACTGTAGATCCTGCCACATACCTCTTGTGTCTGAGCCGTTGAATTGCGACTCAACTTTGTCTCTATACTGACGCTTAGCTTGTTTGATTGCCTTGCGGCGACTCAACTTTGTCTCTATACTGACGCTTAGCTTGTTTGATTGCCTTTCCGGTCACCTTGCCCTGGGTTAAAAGCAGTGGTTCGTACTTTCAGTTTCACGCGAATGCTGCCATCAATCCACGGTTTCCACACAACCCAGGACAAAGCTATTTCTGAGCAATGTAACTGCAGCATAGGAATCTAAATGTCCAAACCAGGACAATAACCTAGGAAGTGCGACCATAACCCCAGATGCTCTTGGAGCCAGCTCTGAAACCCTGGATTTCTTTACCGGATAGTAGAGCTGCATTTCAGTGAGCCACACTCTCATCCAACCATCAGGGGATTTGTTCAGTAAATGATTCTACCATAACGTATGATGAAACACACAAATGCAGCATATTAGATGTCATATGGAAAGATTAAAACCATACTCTTTGAAGAAATCCATTTCATGTGTTTTTTTACGGGATTACCTCTTCATCCATATTGAAGCCATCACTCCAAGTCTATTGTATACCACAGAGAGAACTCAGGGCTGCTCAAAGCTACGCAGCTGTCCTTCTTCCTCCCAATCTCTTCATTTTCTTCCTTTTCACTTCCAGAGCTCCTGAAACATGACAAGCAAATGTCCTCAGTAACAGTCCATAACTCCCTTGCTCTCTCTCTCTCTCTCGATCTGACGCAGGCAGCAGGCCAAACGCAGCACGAGTGGGTGGATGCACCACACCAACTAGGGGAGTGCTCTGTCTCTCACTCTCACACACCTCACCGAGTCTCACACACCTCACCGAGTTCTACACGAGCTATCTAATGAGAACACTTTGAGAGCGCTCCCCAACACTTTTGGAAAACTTTTCGTGCACCCTTTTTGACGCCGAAGAAATCACAGTCTTATTTCCCCGCACACCTTTTCCCACCTTCTACTTATTTGTCCTGTCGCTCTCTCGATTTCATTCCTCCATGTGGTAAAGTGGAGATTGTGCTGGACTTCAAGCATGCAACAAAGAAAGCTAGAAATGGATAAAAATGACTCCTGAAAAAGCCATATCATCGATACAATAGCCATAGGCTGCTTGATGCAAACGTGCTTAAATGAAAGTCCAATGGACTGACACCGACGTGTGTGTGCATGGAGTGAGTGTGAACCTGAAATCATTGATAGACACAGTATCACTGCGTCGTATGTAGATCGGATGCAGTCCTGTTGCATATGTGGCACCAGCTGCAGCTGAAAGAACGGGAAAGGCTGTTAATTGGAGTCTCACTCCTGAGGCACAGGGGTTAAATGGTGCAGCGCTCGGTGTAAAGGGTTAAACTGAACCACATGCACACACACACACACTCTCATACACACACGTGTACACATGTACACACGCCTGTTCACACACATGCACACACACACACTCATACACACACGTGTACACATGTACACACGCCTGTTCACAGACACACACACACACACACACACACACACACACACACACACACACACACACACACACACACAACACACAAACCCTCAGCACATGGAGTCCATTCATACAGGCAGTAAAGCGATCCTAAGACCAGGAGGGGTGACATTCAAAACACTGGCAACCCACAACAGACATATTGAGCTACTTAGGGAGAGCTTTATAAGAACAGAAACTCCTGCAACGAGGGAAGGAGGGGAAAGACCTGTAATTCTGTTTCATCTCGCCATCATTCTGTCCTCCTCTCTCTCATCCTTCTCTCACACCTCTCATACGTTTCTATCTCCACTTTCAACCCCCTCTTGCTCCGATGTCACCCCTCTATAGCCCTTCTCTAACTTCTCTATACAACTCTCTCATCCCTCGCTCACCCGTCTCTCACTCCTCTCTCAGCCCCCCTCCTGTTCTCTCAGACCAAGTAAAATGTCAAGTGTCCTTGTGTTAAGTAACTTCATATTCTGAGTCTTTGTCGAACAAGGACTGTTTATAGGTGAGTTCCAGGCCAGTGGTTTAGTGAATGTATTTTTGTGGCTTTCAGATTCTGTGTTTTTACCCCCCGTTACGACGGTTTCTGGCCCTCCTAGGCAGTTATGGGCCGCTTTGTGAACATTAGGCCTGTTTGTGGTGGCATGGGCTGGAGTGAAGGAGAAAACTGCGGGTTTTCCCTCGCTCCTGCTTTCCTTTTCGACCTGGTGCACATACAGTCAGCCCTTACCAACTATTTCTGCCAACCCCTTTGGCAGTGAGAAATACACACATACACACACACAGGTATGCGAGTGGCAGGCCTACCTACAACTGGACAACTGTCCATCTGTCATCGTCACAGTCGATAGAGCAATGAGGATATACCGGTCCGTGGTCACACGTCCAGAGAGACCTCTCCAGTACGTCTCCGTTCTCTTGTTGTCGTTTGTCTCTCCGCGCCTCGCTTTAGAGGCCCTGGGCCACAGGCATGCTAAGCTCACCCCTCAGATTCCTCTCGGCACTATCCGCTGCCAACAAGCTGTCAATCACTCACTAGCCACGCCCCCTTACTCATGGCACATCAACGTTTGACAGGAAGGGATTGTTGAAGGGTTTGTGGAAGGGGGTGTTTATGCATGTGTGTGCGTGTGTGGTGCATGCGTGTTTGTGTACGCGTGAGTGTGTGTTTGTTGCCCAACTGTGCCAAGGGGTGTACGTGTGAGTGTTTACGTGGGCTCCTAGCTGAGTTGTGGGTGTATCCATCTGCATGTAGCGACTCTGTAGTGTGATAACTAGTGTTTACTTGGAACAAGAGGTTTTAACAGGCATTCAGGGCATCCAGCAAGATTTCATCTATTTCCTAACTTCCATGTGCCCAATGGTATATTTGTGTGATGGGTACGAAACAACATACAGTATATGAATCCATAGAGTACTTGCGAAAAGGAATGCCAGGGAATGTATCTGGTCTTTTCACAGGTGAGTGCAGTTTCTGGTTACCATGGCATCGTCAGAATAAATGGGATTCCGGAGATGTTTGGAGATGTGGGAATGTCGAGGGAAAGCTTCTTCTCTGACGTTATCGAACGGGAGTGCCCGGAGGTAGAGGAGCGCCAAGGGTTATGTACAGGCACCCCTACACACACACACACACACACACACACACACACACACCGTGGGATCCATTCCACTCATATCTACAACACTGACCACACTGTTTACACACGCTGCTCGGTATACCCGTTACCACGGCAACCCGAATAGTTAGCAATTTTTTATCTGACATAAATCATTTTGGGGCTTGCGTTCACTGGGCCAGTAATTATGCGTTAGTCTTCCAGTATCCCCTCGCAGCCTCAGGTCAACGAACTATCAGTCATAAAATGGCCGACACTCCTCATGCTAAGAAATATGACGAGTCATGTGCCAAGCGTTTCATTCCAAGCTAGTGCTCTTCACAGCTCAAATAAACAGGCCTATAGCATATCAAACATACCGGAACACATCCTAACCCAGAGCACAGGCACATGTTTGTTTTGCTAGCGTTATGAGGCTCATAGTGAAAATGCTCCGTCTGATGGGAGATGAATGTGGCATAAATATGACAGATAAATATGTCATGCTATAGTTTTTTTTGTTGTTGCCATAAGCACATTTTGAGAGACCACAGTGGCTTGGGGGCTGAGCCGGCGAAGATGCCAGAGAGAAAAACAACCCTGCAGCTGATTTATTATTAAACACAGGGAAACAAAAGGAGAGAGATTTCAACATGCTGATTTGTGAGATGAGAAAGAGGCTACAGAGAAAATAGTCCTGTAGGAGAGGTAAAGAGAAAGACAAGAATAACTGTGACATGGGTTTCAATGGAGTAAGAAATATGTTTAGTGAGGCATGAGACAATCTTAACATAGAAGTAGACAAGACTCAAAGTAACATACATTACTAGTCAAAGGTTCGGACACACCTATTCATTCAAAGATTTTTTCTTCAACAAGCAGGAGGCACAGGACATTCTCCAAACACCCGACAGGGCCAACATCCCCGTTATTTGCAAGAGGAAGAAACGCAGGTAGAGGGGACACAGAGCGAGATGCCTCGTGAGGACCCGCAGAAGGCGAGTGGGAAAGCTGCCGTTACCGTCAATATTACTCGCCAATGTGCAATCATTGGACAATAAATTAGACGAGGTACGATCACGAATATCCTACCAAAGGGACATCAAAAACTGTAATATCCTATGTTTCACGGAATCGTGACTGAATGATGACATGGATATTCAGCTAGCGGGATATACAAGATAGAACAGCACACTCTGGTAAGACGAGGGGGGCGGCGCTCTGTGCATATTTGTAAACATCAGCTGGTGCACGAAATCTAAGGAAGTCTCTAGATTTTGCTCGCCTGAAGTAGAGTATATTATGATAAATTGCAGGCCGCACTACTTGCCTAGAGAGTTTTCAGCTATACTTTTCGTTGCTGTTGATTTACCACCACAGACAAACACTGGCACTAAGACCGCACTCAGTCAGCTGTATAAGGAAATAAGCAAACAGGACACCACTCACCCAGAGGCGGCGCTCCTAGTGGCCGGAGACTTTAACCTGTTAGTACTCTAGGGGCAGTATTTCATTTTTGGATAAAAAGACGTGCCCGTTTTAAGCGCAATATTTTGTCACGAAAAGATGCTCGAATATGCTTGGAATTGATAGTTTTGGAAAGAAGACACTCTTACGTTTCCAGAACTGCAAAGATTTTCACTGTGAGTCCCTTAGAACAAATGCTTCGGGCAAAACCAAGATGTATGACCGACCAGGAAATGAACAGGATTTTTGAGGCTACGTTTTCCATGATCGCCTTATATGGCTGTGAATGCGACAGGAATCAACGGACACTTTATCTTGTTTCCCCAAGGTCTCTGCAGCATTGTGACGTATTTGTAGGCATATCATTGGAAGATTGACCATAAGAGACTACAATTGCCAAGTGTCCCGCTTGGTGTCTGCGTGGCATTTGGTGCGCAAAAGTCAGCTCCCAGTGTTTTTCCATTCGAATCAGACAACAAAGCAGGCTTCAAGGACGGTGCTTTCAATGGAGAGATATATGAGAAACCACCTTCAGGATTGATTCAAACAACATTTTCCATGTTTCAGTCGATATTATGGAGTTAATTCGGAAAAAAGTTCGACGTGTAGGTGACTGAATTTTCGGTTAGTTTCGGTAGCCAAATGCATAGTAACAAAAGGGAACGATGTGTCCTACACAAGAATCTTTCAGGAAAAACTGGACATCTGCTATGTAACTGAGAGTCTCCTCATTGAAACATCTGAAGTTCTTCAAAGGTAAATTATTTTATTTGATTTCTTGGCTGGTTTTTGTGAATATGTTGCGTGCTAAATGCTAACGCTAAATGCTAAGCTAGCTATCACCACTCTTACACAAATTATTGATTTTCTCTGGTTCTAAAGCATATTTTGAAAATCTGAGACGACAGGATTGTTAAGAAAAGGATAAGCTTGAGAGCAGGCATATTTATTTCATTTCATTTGCGATTTTTAGAAATCGCTAATGTTGCGTTATGGTAATGAGCTTGAGGCTGTAGTAACGATACCGCATGCGGGATGGGGCGGACTATGAGGTTAATAAAGGGAAACTGAAATCAGTTCTACCAAATTTCTATCAACATGTTAAATGTGCAACCAGAGGGATTCTAGATCACCTGTACTCCACACACAGAGATGCGTACAAAGCTCTCCCTCACCCTTCATTTGGTAAATACGACCACAGGAAGAACCAGTGACTTGGTCTATAAAATAGTGGTCAGATGAAGCAGATGCTAAACTACAGGACTGTATTGCTATCACAGACTGGAACATGTTCTGGGATTCTTCCGATTGCATTGAGGAGTACACCACATCAGTCACTTTATCAATAAGTGCATCGAGGACATTGAGGACATCGTCCCCACAGTGACTGCACGTACATACTCCAACCAGAAGCCATAGATTACAGGCAACATTCGCACTAAGCTAAAGGGTAGAGCTGCCGCTTTCAAGGTGCGGGACTCTAACCTGGAAGCTTATAATAAATCCTGTTCTGCCCTCCAACGAACCATCAAACAGACAAAGCGTCAATACAGGGCTAAGACTGAATCGTACTACAACAACTCCCGACACTCGTCTTATGTGACAGGGCTTGCAAACTATTACAGACTACAAAGGGAAGCACAGCTGCGAGTTGCCTAGTGACACGAGCCTACCAGACAAGCTAAATCACTTCTACACTAGACCCACTCCAATTTGCATACCGCCCAAACAGATCCACAGGTGGTGCAATCTCTATTGCACTAAACACTGCCCTTTCCCACCTAGACAAAAGGAACACCTATATAAGAATGCTATTAATTGAGTACAGCTCAGCGTTCAACACCATAGTACCCTCAAAGCTAATCACTAAGCTAAGGATCCTGGGACTAAACACCTCCCTCTGCAACTGGATCCGGGACTTCCTGAAGGGCCGCACCCAGGTGGTGACGGTTGGTAGCAACACATCTGCCACGCTGATCCTCAACACTGGGGCCCCCCAGGGTGCGTGCTCAGTCCCCTACTGTACTCCCTGTTCACCCATGACTGCATGGCCAGGCACAACTCCAACACCATCATTAAGTTTGCAGACGACACAACAGTTGTAGGTCTAATCACCGATAACGACGAGACAGCCTATAGTGAGGAGTTCTGAGACCTGGCCGGGTGGTGCCAGAATAACAACCTATCCCTCAACATAACCAAGACTAAGGAGATGATTGTAGACTACAGGAAAAGGAGGACCGAGCATGCCCCCATTCTCATCGACGGGGCTGTAGTGGAGCAGGTTGAGAGCTTCAAGTTCCTTGGTGTACACATCACCAACAAGCTAGAATGGTCCAAACACACCAAGACAGTGTCGGAAAGAGAGCACGACAAAGCCTATTCACCCTCAGGAAACTAAAAAGATTTGGCATGGGTCCTCAGATCCTCAAAAGGTTCTACAGCTGCAACATCGAGAGCATGGTTGCATCACTGCCGGTATGGAAATTGCTCCGCCTCCGACCGCAAGGCACTATAGAGGGTAGTGCGTATGGCCCAGTACATCGCAGGGGCTAAGCTACACCAGGCGGTGTCAGAGGAAGGCCCTAAAAATTATCAAAGCCACCAGTAACCCCAGTCATAGACTGTTCTCTCTAACACCGCATGGCAAGTGGTACCGGAGTGCCAAGTCTAGGACAAAAAGGCTTTTCAACAGTTTTTACCCCCAAGCCATAAGACTCCTGAACAGGTAATCAAATGGCTACCCGGACTATTAACATTGTGTACACCCCCCAACCCCTCCTTTAAGCTGCTGCTACTTATCATATTTGCATAGTCACTTTAGCTATACATTCATGTACATGCTACCAAAATTGGCCCAACCAACCAGTGCCTCCGCACATTGGCTAACTGGGCTATCTGCATTGTGTCCTGCAACCCACCACCCGCCGATTCCTCTTTTACTTACCTAATACCTTTTTTGCACTGTTGTGTAGAGCCTGTAAGTAAGCATTTCACTGTAAGGTCTACACCTTCTGTATTCAGCGCACGTGACAAGTAAACTTTGATTTGATATGTTGTATATAGTGAAGACATCAAAACTATGAAATAAAACATGGAATCATGTAGTAAACAAAAAATTGCAAAACAAATCAAAATATATTTGAGATTCTTCAAAGTAGCAACCCTTTGCCTTGATGACAGCTGTGCACACACTTGGGATTCTCTCAACCAGCTTCATGAGGTAGTCACCTGGAATGCATTTCAATTAACAGGTGTGCCTTGTTTAAAGTTAAAAGTTAATTTGTGGAATTTCTTTCCTTCTTTGTGCATTTGAGCAAATCAGTTGTGTTGTGACAAGGTAGGGATGATATACAGAAGATAGCCCTATTTGGTAAAAGACCAAGTCCATATTATGACAAGAACAGTTAAAATAAGCAAAGAGAAAAGACAGTCCATCATTTCTTAAAGACATGAAGGTCAGTCAATACGGACAATTTCAAGAACTTTGAACATTTCTTCAAGTGCAGTCGCAAAAATCATCAAGCACTATGATGAAACTGGCTCTCATGAGGACCGCCACAGGAAAGGAAGACCTCTGCTGCAGAGTATGAGTTTATTAGAGTTACCAGCCTCAGAAATTGCAGCCCAAATAAATGCTTCACAGAGTTCAAGTAACAGACACATCTCACATCAACCTTTCAGAGGAGACACCAATAAGAAGAAGAGACTTGCTTGGGCCAAGAAACATGAGCAATGGACATTAGACTGGAGGAAATCTGTCCTTTGGCCTGATGAGTCCAAATTTCAGATTTTTGGTTCTAACTGCTGTGTCTTTGTGAGACGCAGAGTAGGTGAATAGATGATCTCCGCATGTGTGGTTCCCATCGTGAAGCATAGAGGAGCTGTGATGTTGTGGGGTGCTTTGCTGGTGACACTGTCTGTGATTTATTTAGAATTCAAGGCACACTTAACCAGTATGGCTAACACAGCATTCAGCAGCAATATGCCATCCCATCTGGTTTGGGCTTAGTGGGACTATCATTTGTTTTTCAACAGGACAATGACCCAACACACCTCCAGGCTGTGTAAGGGCTATTTGACCAAGAAGGAGAGTGATGGAATGCTGCATCCACAATCACCCTGGCCTCCACAATCACCCAACCTCAACCCAATTGAGATGGTTTGGGATGAGTTGGAAGGAAAAGCAGCCAACAAGTACTCAGCATATGTAATAGCCACAGGAATATGTAATAGCCACATGAACAATGTAATAGCCATAGAAATCATTAATAGAACATCTAACCCTAGAAAATGGAATGGTAAACTCATGGATACACTCGAAATGGCTGCCTGGTATTGTGATACAAAAATGTCCATGGTAATTTCGAATGTTCTAATAACTGATGCTGGATTGCCATGTAGAATGTAGAATGTTTATTTAAACGATGCTAACTGAAGTGGCTCATGCAAATGGAATGTATTTTTTGTCATGTAAGTTGAGTTGACAAAAAAAAAAGTCACAGCACAGTTTGAAGGGTACACTTCCTGTTTTGACTTCCTGGCATGGGTACACTCAAAATGGCTGCCAGTCCACCCATTATGCCATCATGGACTTGAATGTGAATGCCCATTCTATTCATTCTATGTCAAGTTGTGTTATCACAGCCAGGTAGTGCACCCTAAACAACTGCAAGGAACCAGGCATTCCTAAGGGTATGATGATGTCATCAGTAGTGGCCCATACGTTCCTATGGAGGTTATCAATGCCCACACCCACCCTAGGGGATGGTGTTGATAAAGACTTACAGCAGCCTCTTTGACAGCTAGGCCTCTTCCTCACAATGTCCCTTTATCCCTTGCTATCCCAACATCTCACCCACGTCTACCCAACAGCCTGTGTGTGGGACAGACGACTACAGGGAAGGGCCGGGAGGGGAAAAGGGGACACGGCCTTATCATCCTCTAAGGCCCTCTTTTAACCTTCTACCTTCCCCTACTTTTTACTTTGGTATCATTGATTCCCTCTGTCCCTCTCTCGCTCACTCTCTTTCCCTCTTTAGAGTGTCAGTCCATTTTAGGATCTACAGTTGAAGTCGGAAGTTTACAAACACCTTAGCCAAATACATTTAAACTCAGTTTTTCACAATTCCTGACATTTAATCCTAGTAAAAATTCCGTCTTAGGTCAGTTAGGATCACCACCTTATTTTAAGAATGTGAAATGTCAGAATAATAGTAGAGAGAATGATTTATTTCAGCTTTCATTTCTTTCATCACATTCCCAGTAGGTCAGAAATGTACATACACTCAATTAGTATTTGCTAGCATTGCCTTTAAATTGTTTAACTTGGGTCAGACGTTTCTGGTAGCCTTCCACAAGGCTCCCACAAGGCTTGGGTGAATTCTGGCCCATTCCTCCTGACAGAGCTGGTGTAACTGAGTCAGGTTTATAGGCCTCCTTGCTCGCACACGCTTTTTCAGTTCTGCACACACATTTTCTATAGGATTGAGGTCAGGGCTTTATGATGGCCACTCCAATACCTTGACTTTGTTGTTCTTAAGCCATTTTGCCACAACTTTGGAAGTATGCTTGGGGTCATTGTCCATTTGGAAGACCCATTTGCGACCAAGCTTTAACTTCCTGACTGATGTCATGAGATGTTGCTTCAATATATCCACATAATTTTCCTACCTCATGATGCCATCTATTTTGTGAAGTGCACCAGCACCTCCACAACATGATGCAGCCACCCCCGTGCTTCACGGTTGGGATGGTGTTTTATTTTTTATTTTTTTATTTCACCTTTATTTAACCAGGTAGGCAAGTTGAGAACAAGTTCTCATTTACAATTGCGACCTGGCCAAGATAAAGCAAAGCAGTTTGACAGATACAACGACACAGAGTTACACATGGAGTAAAACAAACATACAGTCAATAATACAGTATAAACAAGTCTATATACAATGTGAGCAAATGAGGTGAGATAAGGGAGGTAAAGGCAAAAAAGGCCATGGTGGCAAAGTAAATACAATATAGCAAGTAAAACACTGGAATGGTAGTTTTGCAATGGAAGAATGTGCAAAGAGAAATAAAAAATAATGGGGTGCAAAGGAGCAAAATAAATTAATTAATTAAATACAGTTGGGAAAGAGGTAGTTGTTTGGACTAAATTATAGGTGGGCTATGTACAGGTGTTCTTCGGCTTGCAAGCCTACCCCTTTTTCCTCCAAACATAATGATAGTCATTATAGCCAAACAGTTCTATTTTTGTTTCATCAGACCAGAGGACATTTCTCCAAAAAGTACGATCTTTGTCCCCATGTGCAGTTGCAAGCCGTAGTCTAGCTTTTTTAATGGTGGTTTTGGAGCAGTGGCTTCTTCCTTACTGCGCGGCCTTTCAGGTTATGTCGATATAGGACTCGTTTAACTGTGGATATAGATACTATTGTACCTGTTTCCTCCAGCATCTTCACAAGGTCCTTTGCTGTTGTTCTGGGATTGATTTGCACTTTCGCACCAAAGTACGTTCATCTCTAGGAGACAGAATGCGTCTCCTTCCTGAGCGGTGTGACGGCTGCGTGGTCCCATGGAGTTTCTACTTGCGTACTATTGTTTGTACATTTTCCCATGATGTCAAGCAAAGAGGCACTGAATTTGAAGGTAGGCCCTGTAAATACATCCACAGGTACACATCCAATTGACTCAAATGATGTCAATTTGCCTAACAAAAGCTTCTAAAGCCATGACATCATTTTCTGGAATTTCCAAGCTGTTTAAAGGCACAGTCAACTTAATGTATGTAACCTTCTGACCCACTGGAATTGTGATACAGTGAATTACAAGTGAAAAATCTGTCTGTAAACAATTGTTGGAAAAATGAGTTGTGTCATGCACAAAGTAGATGTTGGTTTAAACTATAGTTTGTTAGCAAGAAATTTGTGGAGTGGTTGAAAAACGAGTTTTAATGACTCCAACCTAAGTGTATGTAAACTTCCGACTTCAACTGTATTTCCATCATGCTTAATTATTCATCACACATCACACAACAGCCAAACATTTTAAGAACACAATTATCACGTAATGGGAAACAAATAGCCACTATCCTCTAATTGGGCCATGGTATCTATCTGCTAGCCAGACAGTTAGAAAGGTGAGACCATTAGTAAAAACGGTGAAATGTCCCAGAATGATAAGCTAAGGCAAGGACTGTTTAACAGTGTCTGCTGGAGCGCCACACGACTGTGAAATCTACCAGGGCGGCGAGATTTCTCACGTTGTACTGGGGTTCCCCGTCGACCGTCCCTCCTTTTCCCTTCGTCTCACCCATTATCACCCACAAGAGACCTTAACGGGAAGTGAAAACAGGGCTGTACAGTACGTGGTGTACAGGGGTTGTAATCTTAATAAGATGACTTCATAGCTTTGGTACTGGTACCATGGCCTGAAGCCCTCAGATCTCTCCCAGAGTTGTGCTTGTGTAAACACAACAGAGAGCAAAGATCACAGGAATGGGTTATTGTGTGTGTGTGTATGCGTGCGTGTGTGTGTGTATGCGTGCGTGCCTGCCTGCCCTTTCTAGTCTTTTCAATTTGAACTTATAGCTGCACTACCACTGGTCCTGCTGGGTGGAAGGCTCCACCGAAACCGCCCGCTTCGAGGCGGACGCGCCTCACAGCTTCAATGGATGGACCTTTGTCATGACAACATTCCCGTAACGCTCATGGGGTTAAAGCAGACGGGAAAATGTCATGATTCTATCAATGAAGAAACGTGTCGACATCACTCAAGAATGCAGCCACTCCACCGAGCCACCCCCCCATTTCACACAAGTCGTTTCTCATCCAACAAGATCAGAAACATCTCTGAGCTTACAGAACGAGACCTGGGGGCATCGCACTCTGACACTCTCTCACAGAGATTAAACACAACTTGGTAACGCCGGCCGGCGTGGGGATAAAGGATGAAACACGACAGTCCCCAGACTTAGCCGCCGTTGGTCGGAGTGGAACATTGCCGAGGCGTTGTGGGTAAGGTATTATTGGGCGTCTGTCTGAGAGGGGGTCAGGATGGACGCTTCACCCTGAGGGGGTGTCCAAACCCCCCTCGCGGTTCAACCCGTCCTCTACCCTCCTGTGCTTTGAGACATGCCGCTCAGCATGCAGCCAGTGCCAACGCGTTAGTTTGACGTCTGCTCTAACAATAGTGTCTACTGTAACTGTGGAGGGCATTGTAAGAGCAGCCTGGGAGATGCATAGTAGACTAGTGGTGGGTATTGTCCTGACAACTACCTGTGGGGAGGCTCTTTAATACCCTCAGGTTAGCAGGTCAGTTTGGTTTAGAGGAACATGTACAGACCTATTGGCAGAGAGGAAGGCCGCGATTCAAGCAGTTGCAGAAAGCAGCTTTCCAGATGCTTCTCCTGTATCTAGTGAAGTCTCCATAACTTAGGCCCCAGCTAGGTGGTCGGGTTCTGGCTTATAGACTCCCCTCTCCTAACCCAGACCCATGGTCTGTTGCATGCAGACAAATGCCGTATGAGAGAGACACTGAATGAATGCTACTTTTATGTGTGACTAAGATCTTATTTGATGACTGCATGAGCGTTATTGTGGGTATGTGTGTATACACTGTGTACGTGCGTGGGTGTGTGACTAGCGCATGCCTTCAGGCACACACACACACACACACTGGCATGCACTCACCTGCATTAGCCAATCAGCGCGTTCGTCACGTAGGCACCTCTGTGCTGAGCCCACAAGCCCAGACCAGCCACATGCAGACAGTGGAGCCGAGCAGAACCATGCCAAGCCCGCTACTCATCTGTTCCCACACACACAGGGCATGGTTGTTCACACCACTGTTCAGTACATTAAGCTCAGTCTCTGCAATCTATAGTCACACACCTGAATGTATATTATAGTGATCTGAGCCTCCGCTATAGGTAAAATAATGAACTTGCACATGCAGGAGGTCGGGTGTATTGAGATAAAACATGTCACACCAGATGGGTTGATTAACCCTTATAGTCCTCTATATCAGACCTCATCTTGCAACGAGGCACAACGGAACAAAGAACATGTGAGACAGTACTGGTTCGGTGGAAAACGTCAGCAGGAGGCATCCACACAAAGGGGTCGTTGTCTTTCACTTCACCTCCAATCAGGCCGCGGCAAACAGCAAAACTTCCTGTGTGGTTTGTAATCTCGGACCAATCGGCTCCTCTGTCTGGCCTGTCGCCATGGCTGCTGCTGCTGTCTCTGGCCTGTCATAGAACAAGCGCACACGTTCCAGGACAAGAAAGAGAGAGAGAGGAGAGTAACGACATGTCGAGTCTTTTATCCTGGGAAAGGGAAGTCTAGTGATACCTTCCACTAGGTATCAAAGAGGGTGGTGATGAAGAGGGGGAATGTAACCTGATGGTATATCTTTGCCTCTATGAAAGAGCCCCTCTGTGTGTGTGTGTGTGTGTGTGTGTGTGTGTGTGTGTGTGTGTGTGTGTGTGTGTGTGTGTGTGTGTGTGTGTGTGTGGCAAGGTCATCAGTAGCAGCACCTCTACCCCTATGCATATATACCCTACACTCTCACTCCTATCCCCATCTCATTCTTTGATTTTGGTAATAATGCACACGTACAAAGAAAACAGTAAGGGCTGTTTTGCACATGAGGACTTTACTGAACTGCAAGTAGGTCAAATGTCACTGGCAGATGTTACAACACGTCAGCCCTAACAGGTATTCCTTATGCCGAAGTATCCAGAAAGTGTAAGCCAGGGTACCCCAACTGGCAATACGTGTATCATTTTTCTTCATTGGTTAGACATAAAAGACTGCAAAAACATCAGGAAATCAGCTCCAAATGAGTTTAATTTAGGAAATATGTTCCCAATTATCCCCACGCATAATAAAGAGACGTGATCATATACAAATGTAAGCAAGGTTTGAAATGATTATGTTTTAGTCAAACATTATATCTGTTTGGGATTCTTGCGGTCAATTTGCAGTCTACCATTTATTATTAATTGTGTTCCGGCCCCCCGATCATCCGCTCAAGAAAACAATTGTCCCGCGGCTGAATCTAGATGATGATCCCTGGTGTAGGCCATATAGTTCCCACTGGGCAAAAAGTGTTTGAATCAATTTGAATGAAATTGTGTTTTTTACATTGGATAAAAGTAGAGACTCAGAACTAGAAAAGGGTTTATCTTACAAGACAGTTGAGAAACAATGGGGGAAAAAATTCTGCTTTGAAAGTTGATAAACTTGTAACCTCACTTTTGAGAAAATGGCCCCTGAATTTTTTGGTACACCTACTGGAGAGCTCTTCTTTGTCTCTACCCATTCAGCATCGTTCACAACCTCTAAAGCCTTAGCCCCACCCATCTCTTTAGGGATTCACATGTGAGGCCTTGTACTTAAACAACCAAAGATTTCAAGACTAAAAGCTGGTTTATACTACGGGTGTGTTCATTAATTTAATCTAGAGTGACAGAGTGTGCTCAGAGTGCGCTCCGGGCGTTCTTACTGTAAACTCAGAGCATTGTCAGATTGTCGGTGCGTTTAGAGCGCAAACTGGACGTTCTGGCTGAGGGGTAGAGTTGATCCGAGCGCTCTGACCTAACAACAGCAGTCAATCACCCAAGCTAACTGGCTAACGTTGGCTAGCTTGCGAGCTACTTCCATACACAAATGAGAGAACAGCTCACTCTGACCATTTTACTCGCCCTAAAAGAGCTAGTTAGTATGCTGTTTTTGTGTTATCCAGAGCGTTGGTGACTGCAACTGTGCTTCTGGCAACAATTGAATTACTCTTTTTTGCAAATTCTAAAGTTTGGAGAAACCTACTCATTCAAGTTTTTTTTATACTGTTTTCTACATTGTAGAATAATAGTGAAGACATCAAAACTATGAAAAAACACATGGAATCATGTAGTAAACAAAAATGTTATCATCAAATCAAAATATATTTTATGTTTGAGATTCTTAAAAGTAGCCACCCTTTGCCTTGACGACAGCTTTGCACACTCTGGCTCTCATGAGGACCGCCACAGGAGAGGAAGACCCAGAGTTACCTCTGCTGCAAAAGATACGTTCATTAGAGTTGACTGCACCTCAGATTGCAGCCCAAATAAATGTTCAAGTAGCAGACACATCTCAACATAAACTGTTCAGAGGAGACTGCGTGAATCAGGCCTTCATGGTCGAAATGCTGCAAAGAAACCACTACTAAAGGACACCAATGAGAAGAGTAGACTTTCTTGGGCCAAGAAACATGAGCAATGGACATTAGACCAGTGGAAATCTGTCCTTTGGTCTGATTTGAGATTTTCAACCACTGTGTCTTTTTTTTGATGGTGTGGGGTGCTCTACTGGTGACACTATAGGTGATTTATTTAGAAGGCACACTCACCAGCATGGCTACCACAGCATTCTGCAGCGATACGCCATCCCATCTGGTTTGCGCTTCTTGGGAATACAATTTGTTTTTCAACAGGACAATGACCCAAAACACACCTCTAGGCTGTGTAAGGGCTATTTGACTAAGAAGGACAGTGATGGAGTGCTGCATCAAATGACCTGGCCTCCACAATCACCCAACCTCAACCCAATTGAGATGGTTTGGGATGAGTTGGACTGCAGAGTGAAGGAAATTCAGTCAACAAGTGCTCAGCATATGTGGGAACACCATCAAGACTGTTGGAAAAGCATTCCTCATGAAGCTGGTTGAGAGAATGCCAAGAGTGTGCAAAGCTGTCATCAAGGCAACATGTGGCTACATAAAATATATTTGGATTTGTTTAACACTTTTTTGGTTACTACATAATCCCATATGTGTAATTTCATAGTTTTGATGTCTTCACTATTATTCTACAATGTAGAAAATAGTAAAAATAAAGAAAAACCCTTGAATGAGTAGGTGTGTCCAAACTTTTGACTGGCACTGTACGACTAGTTTCCTGAAACGAGTCACATTTCCTTTTTTGTTGATTTCACATTAGTTGACAACTCAACGAAATCTAAATCAACAGCAGACGTTGAACTGACATCTGTGCCCAGTGGGTTGTTTCAGGGTGTCATTGTAATTTTGTCTCATGGAATGAATATCCTGTGCTGTGTTTGGCTACAGGTTCTGTTTGAAGAAGAAGGCTTTATATGAAGGTGTCTGTCCTAAGGCTTTAAATAGGTCATGTCCACAGTTACGTTATTCCACTGTTGCCTGTGTGTTTGTTTCAAACGATACCGTAATAACTTCGCCACACTATGGGGCAAATACAGGTTGATATTGTCGTTTAGTGCCAGCTTCTTCAGTTCCAGCTGACAAAGACAGAGCATAAATCTATTCATATCTGTAGTTTAGCCCGTACCTCATTCCAGGCAATATAGAATTACGGATGCTTACCCCTCACACTCACTATGTGCTTCATTTACTTTAGCAAGCTTTCTGTTGCTTTGATGTAGTACAGGGAAAACATATGGGCTAGTCCGAGCCAGGAACACACACACACACGCAATGAAAAGTGCACACGTGTACATACACGCGCAAGCAAGCGAAAATGCATGCGCATGCAAACATGCACCCACACACAGCACATTTTATACCATAGCCTGATCACACAGATCCAGACACTAAGTGGTATACATTCACCTCCCCAGGTAGAAATTCCCTCCTCAAACACCACTTTCTGATCCAATCTAGGTAATAAATCTGAGCCTACACTCCGCCTCGAGGCCTTTGTTCTCTGCATGCCAGGATGCAAGGCCAGGCCAAACCCTGCCATGCTTGCCCTACCAGAAAAACTGTACCTCCACGGGACTAGTGATGAAAACACTCTGAAATGTCCCTTTGCCTTGTCTCCTTTCCTTCATGACCACTGATCTGAATGGATCCACTCATAAATAATAAACACTGATTCTGCAGGCCAACATAAGATTCCTCTTTCAGTCATAAGAGACAAGACTTCACACGTACACTCCCCCATCTTGAGATCAAGTTTTGAATTCCATCTGTTCAATGGGCCAAGTAGGTTTAAGTCCTTTGTGTGTTTGTACAAGGATGGGATAGGAGATTTCAGCGAGACACGTGTGCCTGTCCGTGTGTGTGTGAAAGAAAGAGAGTTCCAAATCAAATCAAATGTTATTTGTCACATGCGCCGAATACAACGGGTGTAGGTAGACATTACAGTGAAATTCTTACTTACAAGTGTAACGGCTTTCTAATGGTGAAGGAGAGTCGGACCAAACTGCAGCGTGTCTATTGCGATTCATCTTTAATAAACAAACGTAACACACAACAAAACACTAACACTACAAAACGAAAACAGCCTATACAAGTGTCTACTAACCTCTAACCAGGACATCAAGACACACAGGACAATCACCCACAATACAACCAAAGAATATGGCTGCCTAAATATGGTTCCCAATCAGAGACAACGGTAAACACCTGCCTCTGATTGAGAACCACTTCAGACAGCCATAGACTCTCCTAGAACACCCCACTAAGCTACAATCCCACTATACACACATACCAAAATCCCAAGACAAAACACACCACAATACAAAAACTCTATGCCACACCCTGGCCTGACCCAATACATGAAGAAAACACAAAATACTTAGACCAGGGCGTGACAGAACCCCCCCCCTAAGGTGCGGACTCCCGAACGCACCTCAAAACAAATAGGGAGGGTCCGGGTGGCCGTCTGTCCATGGTGGCGGTTCCGGCGCGGGACGTGGACCCCACTCAATTAATGTCTTAGTCCCCTCTCCTCGAGTCCCTGGATAGTCCACCCTCGCCGCCGACCATGGCCTAGTAGTCCTCACCCAGAAACCCACTGGATTGAGGAGCAGATCGGGACTGAGGGGCAGCTCGGGACTGAGGCAGCTCGGGACTGAGGGGAAGCATAGGAGTGAGAGGAAGCTCGGGAGTGAGAGGAAGCTCGGGAGTGAGAGGAAGCTCGGGAGTGAGAGGAAGCTCGGGAGTGAGAGGAAGCTCGGGACTGAGAGGAAGCTCGGGACTGAGAGGAAGCTCGGGACTGAGAGGAAGCTCAGGAGTGAGAGGAAGCTCAGGCAGGTTGATGGATCTACCAGATCCTGGCTGGCTGGTGGTTCCGACAGATCCTGGCTGACTGGCAGATCCTGGCTGACTGGCGGATCCTGGCTGACTAGCGGTTCTGGCGGATCCTGGCTGACTGGCGGATCCTGGCTGACTGCGGATCCTGGCAGATCCTGGCTGACTGGCAGATCCTGGCTGACTGGCGGATCTGGCAGATCCTGGCTGACTGGCGGATCCTGGCTGGCTGGCGGATCCTGGCTGACTAGCGGATCTGGCAGATCCTGGCTGACTGGCAGATCCTGGCTGACTGACGTATCCTGGCTGACAAGCGGATCTGGCAGATCCTGGCTGACTGGCGGATCCTGGCTGACTGGCGGATCCTGGCTGACTAGCGGTTCTGGCAGATCCTGGCCGACTGGCGGATCCTGGCTGACTAGCGGGTCTGGCAGATCCTGGCTGACTGGCACTTCTGGCGGATCCTGGCAAACTGGCGGATCCTTGCTGACTGGCGGATCCTGGCACACTGGCGGATCCTGGCTGAATGGCGGATCTAACTGATCCTGGCAGACTGGCGGCACTGGTGGTGCTGGGCAGACTGGCGGCGCTGGGCAGACTGGTAGCTCAGGCGGCGCTGGGCAGACTGGCGGCACTGGCGGCGCTGGGCAGACGGGTGGCTCAGACGGCGCTGGGCAGACTGGCGACGCTGGGCAGACTGGCGACGCTGGGCAGACTGGCGACGCTGGGCAGACTGGCGACGCTGGGCAGACTGGCGACGCTGGGCAGACTGGGAGCACTGGCGACGCTGGGCAGACTGGCGGCGCTGGGCAGACTGGCGGCGCTGGGCAGACTGGCGGCGCTGGGCAGACTGGCGGCGCTGGGCAGACTGGGAGCACTGGCGATGCTGGGCAGACTGGCGGCGCTGGGCAGACTGGCGGCACTGGCGGCGCTGGGCAGACTGGTAGCTCAGGCGGCGCTGGGCAGACTGGCGGCGCTGGGCAGACTGGTGGCTCAGACGGCGCTGGGCAGACTGGCGGCGCTGGGCAGACTGGCGACGCTGGGCAGACTGGCGGCGCTGGGCAGACGGCGCTGGGCAGACTGGCGGCGCTGGGCAGACTGGGAGCACTGGCGGCGCTGGGCAGACTGGCGATGCTGGGCAGACTGGCGGCGCTGGGCAGACTGGCGGCACTGGCGGCGCTGGGCAGACTGGTAGCTCAGGCGGCGCTGGGCAGACTGGCGGCACTGGCGGCGCTGGGCAGACGGGAGGCTCCGGCAGCGGCGCCGGGCAGACGGGAGGCTCCGGCAGCGGAGCCGGACAGGCGGGAAGCTCCGGCAGCTGCGCCGGACAGGCGGGAGGCTCCGGCAGCGGCGCCGGACAGGCGGGAGGCTCCGGCAGCGGCGCCGGACAGGCGGGAGGCTCCGGCAGCGGCGCCGGACAGGCGGGAGGCTCCGGCAGCGGCGCCGGACAGGCGGGAGGCTCTGTAGGCCTGATGCGTGGTGCTGGCACTGGTGGTAATGAACCGAGGACACGCACAGGAAGCCTGGTGCGGGGAGCTGCTACCGGAGGGCTGGGGTGTGGAGGTGGTACTGGATAGACCGGACCGTGCAGGCGCACTGGAGCTCTTGAGCACCGAGCCTGCCCAACCTTACCTGGCTCGATGCCCACTCTAGCCCGGCCGATACGAGGAGCTGGAATATACCGCACCGGGCTATGCACCCGCACTGGGGACACCGTGCGCACCACTGCATAACAAGGTGCCTGCCCGGTCTCTCTAGCCCCCCGGTAACCACAGGAAGTTAGCGTAGGTCTCCTACCTAGCGTAGCCATACTCCTTGTGAGCCCCCCCAATAAATTTTTGGGGCTGACTCTCAGGCTTCCATCCGCTCTGCCGTGCTAGCTCCTCATAATGCCGCCTCTCTGCTTTTGCTGCCTCCAGCTCGGCTTTGGGGCGACAATAATCTCCAGGCTGATCCCAGGGTCCTTTACCGTCCAGTACCTCCTCCCATGTCCATTTCTCCAGGTAGTGCAATCTCTCCCACTGTAGCTGCTGCTGCTCCTGCTGCTGCTGCCTCTGTTGCTTCTCCTGTGGCTCCTGCCTGTCGACACGCTGCTTGGTCCTGTGGTGGGTGATTCTGTAACGGCTTTCTAATGGTGAAGGAGAGTCGGACCAAACTGCAGCGTGTCTATTGCGATTCATCTTTAATAAACAAACGTAACACACAACAAAACACTAACACTACAAAACGAAAACCGAAAACAGCCTATACAAGTGTCTACTAACCTCTAACCAGGCCATCAAGACACACAGGACAATCACCCACAATACAACCAAAGAATATGGCTGCCTAAATATGGTTCCCAATCAGAGACAACGGTAAACACCTGCCTCTGATTGAGAACCACTTCAGACAGCCATAGACTCTCCTAGAACACCCCACTAAGCTACAATCCCACTATACACACATACCAAAATCCCAAGACAAAACACACCACAATACAAAAACTCTATGCCACACCCTGGCCTGACCCAATACATGAAGAAAACACAAAATACTTAGACCAGGGCGTGACAACAAGCTCTTAACCAACAATGCTTGAAGAAGTTTTAAGAAAAATAAGTGTTAAGTAAAAAAATAGAAAATGAAAGTAACAGATAATTCAACAGTAGCAGTAAATTAACAATAGCAAGGCTATATACAGGGAGTACCGGTACAGAGTCAATGTGCGGGGGCACCGGTTAGTCAAGGTAATTGAGGTAATGTTAAAGTGACTTTGCATAGATAATTAACAGAGAGTAGCAGCAGCGTAAAAGAGGGGTCTGGGAAGCCCCTTTAATTAGCTGTTCAGGTGTCTTGAGAATGAGAATAGTGGCGTGCTCGGTCCTCCTCTTCCTGTAGTCCACAATCATCTCCTTAGTCTTGGTTACATTGAGGGATAGGTTGTAATTTTGGCGCCACCTGGCCAGGTCTCTGACCTCCTCCCTATAGGTTGTCTCGTCGTTGTCGGTGATCAGGCCTACAACTGTTCTGTCGTCTGCAAACTTAATGATGGTGTTGGAGTCGTGCCTGGCCATGCAGTCATGGGTGAACAGGGAGTACAGTAGGAGACTGAGCACCCACCCCTGGGGGGCTCCAGTGTTGAGGATCAGTGTGGCAGATGTGTTGCTACCTACCCTCACCACCTGGGTGGGAAAGGGCAGTGTGGAGTGCAATAGAGATTGCATCATCTGTGGATCTGTTTGGGCGGTATGCAAATTGGAGTGGGTCTAGGGTTTCTGGGATAATGGTGTTGATATGAGCCATTACCAGCCTCCTTTCAAAGCACTTCATAGCTATGGAGGAGAGTGCTACGGGTCTGTGGTCATTTAGGCAGGTTGCCTTCGTGTTCTTGGGCACAGGGACTATGGTGGTCTGCTTGAAACATGTTGGTATTACAGACTCAGCCAGGGACAGGTTGAAAATGTCAGTGAAGACACTTGCCAGTTGGTCAGCGCATGCTCGGAGTACACATCCTGGTAATCCGTCTAGCCCTGCGACCTTGTGAATTTTGACCTGTTTAACTAGTTGCTCCTACCCTCTACTTTTTTGAACATTTTGTTAAAAATCGCGCAACATTTCAGCGCCCTGCTACTCATGCCAGGAATATAGTACGTTCATATGGTTAGAATGTGTGGATAGGAAACCCTCGGACGTTTTTAAAACTGGTTAAATCACGACTGTGGCTATAACATAACGTGCGTTACATCGGAAAGCGCAGGAAAACCTGATCACAGAAAATGGAAATAAATATCCTTGCGCCACTTCCAGCAATTGTTAACAGTGAGCCGAATTAGATAAGACCGAGCATTCAACTCCCACAGCATCCCCATGTTGTCTAGAGTCTTGTGAATTGAATCATCTTTGATTCTTGGTTGAACCGAAACAGGGGCACCACTTACCTCCAGTCTCCGCCCAGATCATTCCGGAAGAGCTCTCTCGTGAAATTTTTTCCAAGACGACAGCTAATGATTTTTACATCGCCTACGGATGATTTTTATCGCTTATTAACGTTTACTAATACCTAAAGTAGCATTACAAACGTATTTCGAAGTGTTTTGTGAAAGTTTATCGTCTACTTTTTGAATTTTAAAAAATGACGTTACGTTGTGAAATCGCTGTTTTTTTCGTTTATCACACAGTCTACATATAACGATATCTTGGCTTTATATGGCCCGATTTAATCGAAATAAAGACCCAATAGTGTTTATGGGACATCTAGGAGTGCCAACAAAGAAGATGGTGAAAGGTAATGACTGTTTTCTATTTTATTGTGCGGTTTGTGTAACGCCGAAATGCTAATTATTTTGTTTACGTCCCCTGCTGTGCTTTTGTGTTGTAGTGTATTGGTGCATGCTATCAGATAATAGCTTCTCATGCTGTCGCCGAAAAGCATTTTAAAAATCTGACTTGTTGCCTGGATTCACAACGAGTGTAGCTTTAATTTGATACCCTGCATGTGTATTTTAATGAACTTTTGAGTTTTAACTAATACTATTAGCATTTAGCGTAGCGCATTTGCATTTCCAGAGCTCTAGTTGGGACGCAAGCGTCCCAAGTAGAAGCAAGAGGTTAAAGGTCGTACTCAGATCGGTTACAGAGAGCGTGATCTCACAGTTGTCCGGAACAGCTAATGTTCTCACGCATGTTTCAGTGTTACTTGCCTTGAGGTAATTTAGCTCATCTGGTAGGCTCGTGTCACTGGGCAGCTCACGGCTGTGCTTCCCTTTGTGGTCTGTAATAGTTTGCAAGCCCTGCCACATAAGACGAGCGTCGGAGCCGGTGAAGTAAAATTCCAACTTAGTCCTGTATTGACGCTTTGCCTGTTTGATGGTTCGTCGCAGGGCATAGCATGATTGCTTATAAGCTTCCGGGTTAGAGCCCCGCTCCTTGAAAGCAGCAGCTCTACCCTTTAGCTCAGTGCGGATGTTGCCTGTAATCCATGGCTTCTGATTGGGGTATGTACGTACAGTCACTTTGGGGACAACGTCATTGATGCACTTATTGATGAAGCCAGTGACTGATGTGATGTACTCCTCGGAAAAATCCCCGGAACATATTCCAGTCTATGCTAGCAAAACAGTCCTGCTTAGCATCTGCTTTATCTGACCACTTTCTTATTGACCGAGTCACTGGTGCTTCCTGCTTTAGTTTTGCTTGTAAGCAGAAATCAGGAGGATAGAATGGTCAGATTCGCCAAATGGAGGGTGAGGGAGAGCTTTGTACGCGTCTCTGTGTGTGGAGTAAAGGCGGTCTCCAGTTTTTTTCCCTCCTGTTGCTGGTAGAATTTAGGTAAAACTGATTTAAGTTTCCCTGCATTAAAGTCCCAAGCTTATGCTTATGGCCGTATACAGCTCATTGAGTGCGGTCTAAGTGCCAGCATCGGTTTGTGGTGGTAAATAGACAGCTACGAAGAATTTAGATGAAAACTCTCTATAGTGTGGTCTACGGAGTTATGGATCTCTTTACACCCTCTTTTCACTCCATAAGAAAGGTGCGTCACAGGCTCCCTGGCCTCTTTTCCCTTCTCTCCTCCGTTCCCCCTTCTCTCTTTGCCCCTCTCCTCCGTTCCCCCTTCTCTCTTTTCCCTTCTCTCCTCCGTTCCCCCTTCTCTCTTTGCCCCTCTCCTCCGTTCCCCCTTCTCTCTTTGCCCCTCTCCTCCGTTCCCCCTTCTCTCTTTGCCCCTCTCCTCCGTTCCCCCTTCTCTCTTTGCCCTTCTCTCCTCTGTTCCCCCTTCTCTCTTTGCCCCTCTCCTGACATCAAACATTGAAGCTGATTCTAAAATCCCTACCAACTATTTAACAACTGAGTCATGGGTCAAAGTGTCTCTCACACACACACACACACACACACACACACACACACAGTAATGATGCCAAAGTCCCCCATCTTAACCAGTTGTATAAGACCATTGATTCTATTTTAGCTCTGTATGGCTGCACCGGCACAAAATGAAAACACCCTGATCTAACTAATGGTTTCACACTAAAAACAAACATGGACACAATTTCCTCAACCAGGTTAATGATTGTCATTATGACATGACGTGCATCACTTCCATTCAAAACCTCAAAACATTAAATGGCTGTGTCTCAATGAAAGCATTTAAGGCAGGAAGTTAATATCGATGTATAAAGACATGTCCCATTCCCAAGGTACCTTAAAATGCCTCCTTCATTTTGTAGTCAGCCAAAGGTCAAACCTCATCTGCATGACAACCTAGTTTATCCCATTGTGTGGAAACTCAGAAGAGGAAGTCACACAAGTTTAAAGGCAACTTCTGAGAAGACATGCATTTCTGATGACATTCTAGGATGGTAACAGTATAAAGGGTTGCTTTCTTCAACATTTGCCGAGTCACAGAAATAGACGGGGTAGATAGTGATATGTGAGAGAAAGTCTTTAGAGTGTGTCCAAGGAAAACAGGGCTGTGATCAGAGAGAGAAGCTTCTCTGGCTGGAGAGAGGACCACATGGGGTGGCAGAGATGGCAGTCTCCACATGTCTTCTTCCCCCTGTTTTACCCTGTCTTCTGTTACCGCTCTGATGGCCTGATCACTAGGTAGGTGTACGAATACCCTTTGCAGACAGACTTTACGGTAAGTTGGCCGTGTTTTTACGAGCCCATTCCATACAGTCCCATTTCACCACATTGTTGCCGGGATAAGCCTTTCATACCGTCTCTTCCGTGCACATGCCGGCAAGCAGGAGTAGGAGCAGGCGTGGGCTGATGTAGTTGGGCGTCGATATTTCACAACTTCCGTGGGCTTTTGAAGCTACCTATACACGGCCGAGCAAAATAGGCCTACCCCTGATTTAGGAGACATTATCGCACGTTAAATGTTCCTGATCGGTGATAGAGGAGCAAACGAGTAGATTACCTATACCGACCTCCACTTATTTGCCCAACCTGAAACCGATTAACACAAATATACAGAGGGAGATTCAGCGAAACAAGATCACATGGATTGATTAAGACAAGTCACAGGCTTTTGGTCGGGAGTAGGCCTAGGGTACTAAGTGACTACGAGTGAAGAGCAAAACAATCCACTTGGTAAGCTACATAACATTCTGACAATGTTCTGATCGGCACTGATGAATGAGCCGACTGGACAAGATGATCATGAGCAGCACTCACCTCAACACAGCTAACATTTCCACAACCTAATTGTAGCCTGACCAATATCCGAACGGAGATTCCGTGAAAATAACAATTTGACATGGATTGATTTATGAAAACCGGACACTACGCTTGTCTCAAAGCAGTGCGAAACGGCGCTGAAATATTTGACCACGCGCGGGTAGGGCTATTGCTTCGAATGTTTTACAACACTTGGATGACTTCAGTAAGCAACAATTTGATGCCTTCGATTGCATAAGCCTACTTTAATCCAATGTTTTCGTAATTCAGCGCTATTTATTTCCACTGAAATTCTTTATTTATCCAGACTGGTGTGGTTTAGAAAACAGTGGATGTGGTGGGTTATGCGATGAAATGGGTGAAGTGACATGCCTTGCAGAGTTTAGAACTGCCAGGAGGAGAGTAGTAACAAAGTGCAGCCGAGCAACCATCAAGAGTTTAAGAGCCTAGTGCGGGCCAATGCCTCGTTAGCATTGTGGCTACATACCATACTGAGCCATAGGCAGAACTTTTACCGCATCATGACTAGGTCGGTTCACGGAAATAAAGGTTTAGCTTTGAATCCAGCAACACATTTCAGATATAAAGAAACGAGTTGGTGGAATGCTAAAGTTGTGATGGGGGTGAGAAAAAATCCATACAGTTACATATTAGGATATTATTTTTGACGATGTATTATATCGTATCGTTTTGACAAAATTGCAATATTATTTTTGTGCTAGTTGGATGTGCCTGCACAAAAACTCTTCTTCTCCATCTTCCTTTTAAATACGGAGCCAATTTATGTTCAGCACTTTTATTTTCTTGACTGATCAAAACTGGTTTTCTCAGGGCTCTCTCTTGTCCCTCTACAGCAAAGCAATGCGTTTGGAACAGCGAATCGCAATAATGTATTATGAATGTATTATAGGTAATATAAATACTGTGCATTTTTTATAGGTTGCGTGAGATTTTAATTGGCTGTGGGCGTGATAGAAGGCACTATAATTTCATTACAAAACTCATGTGGTTTATGTTCAGCCTTCTGCATTCCTCAGCTTTTTTGTTATTTTTTTTTACCAATGATTTCAAATTGCCAACGGGGTTTGAAAGTGGAAGGAGTTGATTAACATCACAGGAATACCATGATGTATTATCCATGAATATCCATGATAACCCTAGTAAGACCATGTTATCCACCACAATAAAGCTGGGGGGGGGTCATACAGACCACAGTAAGCTTATAAATGGGTAAAGTTCTAAATAACAAACAACCATGAAAACAAACTTGGAGCTGAAAGTTGTTTTGCCAGGTTACTTCCTGTGGTCTTGGTTGAGGTGCCAGAAGTGCCTAAACCAGGACATTTTAGAAGTTCTGAGGTGCACCGGTTTTGATTTCCCTCTTTACTGTGTGTGTGTGTGTGTGTGTGTGTGTGTGTGTGTGTGTGTGTGTGTGTGTGTGTGTGTGTGAGCGCGTGCATGCTTGTTAGAGGCCTTCACAGGCCCAAAAAGGACCTGGGGCTTTTCCATCTAGATATAAATAAATACATCTTTTAAATATAGAGACCTGTTCCTAATGGACCCGAAGCCAACTAGACCCGTTCCATATAGACCTGGTTGGATCCAGACCCAATGAGGCCGGCAATACTGTCCTACTGTGGTCCATTTCCTCTCCATCTAATGGAAGCTCCGCTCTCTTCAACTTAACCTTGTCCTGAGTCCCGGCATTAAATGACTGACAGCATGTTATATTTCACAATATAGAGTTCTGTCTCTGAGCCTTATTCATTTTATATCTATGACATAAACAGGCAACTCCTGTTCTATTAAATGGCTAGGGCCTGTCATGAATACATGCACAAACTAAAGCATGTATATATATCAAATACCACAGAGATCGGTGAACTGCACTGCACATAAACAGAGTTTGCACTTATCCCATTTGCACTTTAATCTAGAGTCGACTGTATTACTGTATAAAGCACCACCACCACCTTGGCTATGTTTTGCTCTAAGGTTGCCCTTAATAAACCTTGTTGAGGAGATGGGAGCAGCATAAATCCTCAGCTCTAACATGTACACTGTGCAGGGGAGCCTCTGGCCCAAAACGTAAACACAGGAACATTATTTCTGTCAGACAACGTGGAAACATAAACAGCAATTTATCTCCACTTACGGGAGTGGGAACATTCCATTTTAGCACTCTCCATCATCCAACACAGACCCTTTCCCTGCTCATAAACACATACATGAAATCACATAATCACACACACAAACATACGTGAGAGCATTCCCCACACACACACACACACGTTATATAAGCATCGTTAGAATCAACTACTACACACAGTAAGAACTTCATTGATTGATTATCCCACTCTTCGTTTTGATATTGAGGTTAGAATTTCCATTAAAAAAAGTTACACCCCAGGTTTTATTAGAAATTACAACAATAAATCACACACACACACACCCTAAAACAAGGTCCCATCCATTTTCTTTATTTTTATTTTTACCACAGTTGCCCTTTAATGCCATTAGGTTGTGTTAAATCAGTGTCCTCGAGTTCCAGGGGAATTCCGACTGAGGTTGGAGAGATAAGGCTGGGATCCAAACCCTCTCTGACAGATTTGTACAGGCAGGTAACTACACTGTCTGTTTATCTAAGCATGCCTTTGGCCTACCGCAGCTTACATGGAAAACTGCACACTGACGGATCAGGCGAGAGAGGATCTCCCTCTTCCTCAACAACGACAGAATTGTTCAGGGTTTTCATATGGCACAAGGATTGAACTGTACTATTTGACACTAACAACAGAAGTCTTGCCTGAGTCAACCAACTGCACTCAGGCACTTGCTATTGAGTAAGCCGTGTCACGCTAGTTCTGTCGGACGGGGTAGAATGCAGTGGATACAACCATTTATCCTACCAACATGCTAATGTCGATCTGCAGACCTCGCTCTGTCTCTCTTCTTCCCCCTCTCTATTCCTCTCATCTCTTTCTTATTGGCCCGCTGTAGCCATTCCACAGGCATCATTAGTGCAGAGGGGTAATATGCATCGCAACCGAGCAGAAGAGAACAGAACAGCCAGAGCAGAGCAGAGCTGAACAATCAGCATGTCTCTCATTCAGACCAACCCACATCCTGTGCCAACACACTACAATAGTAACCCAAGTCTCCATGACTGGGCATATTAATGAGGCAGGGTTAGATAGCAGCAACATGCAGGCCTGTGGGTTTGTATAGAATGTCGACGCGATAGGGTTTACGTAGTGAACTGAGGCGCGTGGCAGGGATATGTATACTATAGCATTAGAGTAGCTACACTGTGGGTGGACGTTTGAGTCATGTGAATGAATGAACACTGCTCTGATATTATACGAGAGGAAAGAAAAAAAGTGATGAGCTGAAGTTATTAGTTCTACTTCACAAGGGTTCCCTGCAACTGGCTATAGGTCATTTTCAATAAAACGTCACAATAAGGTGCAGAGTGTTCGGTTTGCCTGCTGGGGGACAAGGAGACTCCCCAGCTACCCTAGAACCATTGACAACTGTGTGACGTTTTCAAAGGATTGTTAAATAAATGTTAACTATTTGGTTGTAATATCATCATCTTCTGAAGACCTATAGTCAGAACTACACATTTCTGATTATTACACTGCTGTGAAATAGTACTTGCCCCCTTTCAAATTTTCTCTAGTTTTTATATTTTTGACAGTGAATGTTATCAGATCTTCAACCAAAACGTAATATTAGATAAGGGGAACCTGAGCGAACAAATAACACAACAATGACATACTTATTTCATCAACAAAGTTATGCAACACCCAATGCTCCTGTGTGAAAAAGTAATTGCTCCTTACACGCAATAACTGGCCACCTTCAACAGCAATGACTCCTACCCAACGCTACTTGCGGTTGTTGTCTCTCGTGTTGCTGTGGAGGAATTTTGGCCCACTCTTCCATGCAGAACGGCACAGCAACATTTGTGGGTTTTCAAGCATGAACTGCTCATTTCAAGTGCTGCCACAACATCTCAATTGGGAATAGGTCTGGACTTTGACTAGGCCATTGCAAAACTTCAAATTTGTAACTTTTTAGCCATTTTCATGTAGACTTGATTGTGTGTTTTGGATCTTGCTGCATGACCCAGCTGCGCTTCAGCTTCAGCTCACAGATGGATGGCCTGACATTCTCCAATTCTCTGATACAGAGCAGAATTCATGGTTCCTTCTATTAAGGCAAGTCATCCAGGTCCTGAGGCAGCAAAGCATCCCCAAACCATCACACTACCACCAACATGCTTAACCGTTGGTATAAGGTTCTTATTGTGGAATGCTGTGTCTGGTTTTCCCCAGGCATAATGGGAACCATGTCGTCAGGACCTGGATGACTTGCCTTAATAGAAGGAACCATGAATTCTTGCTCTGTTTCAGAGAAGCATAGCTGGGTCATGCAGCAAGACAATGATCCAAAACACACAATCAAGTCTACAAAACAAAATTAAATGCAACAAATTTGACGTTTTTGAATGGCCTAGTGAAAGTCTAGACCTAATCCCAATTGAAATGTTGTGGTACAACTATACTAAATATGTTCATGTCACAAAATATTGTATTAAAACACACTATTTTGCAATGAAGGTCTACAGTAACCTGTTTCATCACTCTCTGGTGTAGCCGGAGGGCAGCTAGTTTCCGTCCTCCTCTGGATACATTGACTTAAATACAAAATTTAGGAGGCTCATGGTTCTCACCCACTTCCACAGACTTATACAGCAATTATGACATCTTCTGGAAGACGTCCTCAAACCTATCAGAGCTCTTGCAGCATGAACTGACATGTTGTCCACCCAATCAAAGGATCAGTGGATAAAACAAATTCCTGAAAGGATAAGCTACCGCTAGCTAGCTAGCACTGTAGTGCAGTGCAGCGCATAAAATGTGGTAAGTAGTTCACTCAAAGAGAGAGAAAGACAAAAGTTGAACAGTTTTGAACAAATTCATTTACAATTAAGGAGAAGCAAAAGAGGGAGAGAGCTAGAAATATTTAGTTGTATTCCTTTTACTTTCTTTTTCACTTACTTAGCTAGTGAATACAGCTAGCTAGTTAAGCCTACTCAAAGAGGGATGCTATGTTAGCTAGTTGGCTATGACTATCCAATAGTAGAGCTCTTCTAAGTCAAGGTAAGCTTTGGTTGTATTAATTCATTACCGCCGGGGCCCGTCAGTGTAACTGCTAAACTATACACTTTACTGCATGATTGTAGCGGGTTTACTAATGCATTAGTTCTAGTAGCTGTGTTGATTATGTCGTTAGATAAAACGGTGCCAATGATGTAGGCTGTGTGTAGCGGTTAGCGGGTTTTGGCTTGGAAAGTTTTTTTCGCCTGGTCACAGACAGCTGTTGTGTTGTGCACTGATGTCCACAAGAGAATAGGAAAAGGTAAAAGAGGGAGAGCGCCTAGATGTGAGAAAAAATTATAGAACGACCAAAGTGATCATGCTGTTTGTATGTGGCTGCTATGAATGTGAACTGTGTTTGCAGGTGATCAGGGGTGTATTCATTCCGCGATTCTGTTGAAAAAACAATTCTTAAATGGAAGCAAACGGAACGGCAATAAACATAACTTAATTTTTCCAATAGAATGTGTCATTTGGGGTGGTAGGGTTAGGGGAAATAATAAAGAAGGAAAATATAATAATATATATATTTAAAAATAAAAACTATATGGGGGATTGGAAATTATGCAAACAATTACATTGATAGAAGCCAAAATCTATCTGCAATATGAAAGCTGATCTACCCTCTCAAAATAAATACAACTTAGTTATAGAATTGATTGTTTATTGTTTATAAAACAGTATGTAGTTGTCAATGGTTTTAGCTGCTGTTTTCCCAGCAGCCAAATTGAGCACTCTGCACCGCATTGTGACGTTTTAACTTCAGGGGGCAAGCAAAACTAAGACTCTTTCAAAAGTATGCTGTCTATTTCTCATAGTCTAACCAGATGCTGGGCTTTCTAGGTGGACATGAAAGAGTTAATCAGAACCTCTGTGAGCATAAGAGTGAGGAGGGCAATCTCACTTAGAGCACTTAAAGCTGTGACTTATCGCGTTCCAACTCCAACAATGCCGGAAACAAGCCCAAGCTGGATCAGGAACGCAGTGACACATTAGCTACTTATGGCGCAGGCTTACACTCTCCGGTCTAAATCTAAATCTGTGTATTACTAAAGCAAGGTGCGTGTGTGTGTTAGGGAATAAGAGACCCAAATCCTGCTCTCATGACCAAGTAATCAAGCTGAGATGCTGTGTCACCACTAGGGCTGTTGCGGTGACCGTATTACCGACACACCGGCTGTCACGAGAAATGACGGCAGTCAAATTCCACGTGACCGTTTAGTCACGGTAATTAGGCTTCTCCAAGCTCTGATGCTGCTGATGGTCATTAGTAGCTTACCAAACTTGCCAACTGCCTGGTATTCAGCACTCTATTGTCCCTCTAATCACTCTGACATCAATGCAAATGTCATCGAAAATCTTGCGCAACATTTCTATAGGCTATGCAATTGTGTGAGAGAACAATAGTGATGGCCTCTATTAAAAAGAAGAGGATCCCATCAGCTTTCTATAGGCTAGGCCTACTATATTTATTTCTCAACTTTCCTAATATTAAGCACATTGCTTCTCTTTATGACAGCCATGTGAGTGAGAGGTGATTCGGAGCGTGCAGCCAGGAGACAGGAATTTTAATTATTATATTCCGCCCAAGGGCCCAACTGCCACTGGCCACAAAAGGCATGGATTTTTATGGGGCATTACGGCCACACAAAGGGGATGCCGCCGGGAAATTCAAGGCATTATCAAGTGCTGGTCAAATTGTAATTGAGAGACTGATGAAGTGTGTACAGCCTTCGTAAAAATCAAAGCAGAGCTCATGCATTTCATTCAACCTTTTTCAAATCATCATTAGTCACATCACGCAGCCTTAGAATATCTAAAAACATCTCGACATATAGCCCAATGTTTTTATCACAACTAAAGTTACATAAATAACTCTAAATTAAGCAAATAAGAGTACCTGATTCTTTGTTTACCACTCAACACAGAATAGCTTCATGTGCGCACTCCCTCAAATTGTTTGGAGAAAATATCCTTTCTATTTTATTCAGCATTGTTCAATTGTATTCTACATACTATGAAATAATACAAAATAATGCCACGGACTTGGCTGCCAGATCACAGCCTAACATAAGGACAACTCAGAGTATGCTATTCTGTTCTTCTGAAATAGACACAATTTTATTCATATCATGTTCCTTTAGACCTGTCTAAAATAAATAATGGATTTATTGTGATGGTGTATGCTATATTACATGGATTTATTAGTCTTTTAAAATGCAGATGTTCCAAATGTCTGCATCAATGGTTTGTAGGCTATGAGTGAAAGCCAGGAAATGCTACATGTGTTTATGTTAATTAACGGTCAATTACCATGAGACGGGCAGTTATTTAAGTGATAATGCCCGAGAAGCCGGTGTTTGGAGGATATATTGGCACGGGTGTTTTTGGGCCCGAGACGAAGTGTAGGTCCGGCAAACCGTGCCAATATATCCACCGGCTTCGAGGGCATTATCACTTTTATATAATGGGTTACCAACATGTTCAAATAATGACAGACATATTTTCATTAAAAACATTATTTCGCTGAATTTATTCATACTATTTCATCCTTCCACAAGATATAGTCCCGACACAAATCTAGGGTTGCTACCCAAGCTGGTCCGGTTGCCAGAGACAGTTCAGTCTTTTTGTTCTGTATCTATGGATGCGACCCAGTCGTTTGTTCTAAGTGTTCCATTGCCATACTGGCAGGCAACGTTCTTATCCCTTGCTTGCGAAACAGCCAACTATGGCTAACTACAGTCATGTCAAACAGTGCAGAAAGAATAACAACAATAGCTGCATTTGTATTTGGTGAAGCTGTTTTCTAGTGACATTTATTTGGATACATCGCCGTGAGGCGCAATTTACGTCTGGCATAGAAAATGTGCTCTCTCATCAGGACACTGTTGTTCAGAGGAGCTAGCCAACAACACAGCTAACACAATCACTTCAAACTGAAGCTGGAAAGACTGCAAACTAGCTGCACTTCATTTCATTTGACCTTTTTTCACTTGACAATTCTTTGTATATATATCCATAAAAATGATGCCAGCTGATTCATGCTTTCGACTGGCTGAGAATCGCTGCCTGCCTGTCTCATCCCGACTCCCAACAGACACGTTCATTACTATGGGACAGCTGGAGATTGAATTTTAATATTGTTGCAAATGTCGGAGAGACAGACAGCAAGGTTTATACAATTCTCCAACCTGTGGAAATACTAAATGTTAGTCTAAAAGAAATGTGAGATAATGTCTAGATGTTTTTTATAGTGGAGATCAAGTTTATAAATTGCCAGGCTGGGCTGATGAGCCAGTGTATTGTGCTGTCAGATGGAACAGAGTAAATAGCCATTGTAATGTCATAGATTTAGCTCGTGGTAACTTATGGAATAGACACTGGCTGGAATGCGGTTTTAACCAATCAGCATTCAGGATTAGAACCACCCATTGTATAATTGCTTGACAATCACCGGCTGACAAAATTTCATGACCGCCACAGCCCTTTCACCACATACTTACCTAACCTACTACGACGCACACACACACACACACACACACACACACACACACACACACACAGAGAGATCACATGTAGCAGATGGATCTGCTGGCATTTCACTGGTATAAAACATAGGCCTATACTTAGCGCCAACAGTGCTAAGAAGCAATGTGCAAAATGCTGATTATTAAAACCTGCAGGAGAATGTAAAGCAATGTTGGACTTTGCTACACAAACTGGCATGCGTCTATCACACACTTTAACTGGTCCAAAGAAACCTATCACAGCGGCCAGCTCAATGAAAAAGGCAAAACTGTACACACACACACACACGTGCAGATAAACACATGCAGATAAACACGTGTGCACGCACGCGCGCACACACACACACAGATACACACACAAACAAGGTTAATGTTGTACAGCCTAACAGATCCATCTAAACGATGCCTTTGTGTGTAGGACTTTGCATAGTTTGGCTTCCGTATAAAAGAGTGAGCTCAGGCAGAGGATTGTACAGAGCATGAGTAAGTAAACCACCTAAATTCCTCTCACACGCTTCGACAGGAATCCAGCGACCAGGCAAAGGAGGCGGAGAGGTGGTGGTGGGGCAGAGGAGAGGAGGAGAGAAGGGTGCACTCTTTTCAAAGCCAGGGCATAATTTGTCCTGTTCTCAGTGTGGTACAAAAACAGAACTTAACATGTAGCAAACAAGAACGAGGTCGCCAATCGCCAGCGATGTTAACCCTTTGTATGGACCCAGAGACAATGAGGGCCCAGGGGAGCCCAGCAAACCCCAGATACTCTCAGTACAAAGCGGAAGGGAAAAACAAGAGGATTGTAAAAACTTAGGTGAAGAAATTAAAGTAACAAGAAAAGATTAGTCAATGACTGGGCAGCACATGAAAGAAAATGCCGTTTTCTTATTCCATATAACCCGCTTTGAGGCCTGACGAAAGCACTTGATCAATAACATGCATTATTGTCCATGTTAATAACATTAGCACGCTGACGCTCAAAGACGACATCAATAGGCGGGCACATGAAAAGAGAGATGATTAGTGAGGTGCTATAGGAGGGGCCAGCTAGGAAAATATTCATAAGGGCCACAAGTCTATCCCAAGGGCCGCTCTCTCTTTAAACACATTTAAGAGAAGGGGGAAAGTGTTCTGTTCATCCTCAGAACCACCCGAACATTTGAGAGCGAGAGAGAGAAAGGCAGAGGACACTCTGCAGCCAAACTACACACTAGTCTCCCACTTACAGCCGGGTCGGCATTGGGTGTCTCAGAAGTGGAAAGAAAACGGAGCGTGTTCCTTTTATTGTTTGTTTTTCTAGCACTTTGTGTTATTCTGGTTCCCTCTCTCTGTTCTCTCTGTCTTTGCGTTACATAATGAGGTCCATCCATCCCAATTAGGAGGTGTTGCTTCCTGACGAGGGGTGTGTGTTGTGGGGAAGGGAGGACGGAGGGGGGTACTGGGTTTTGTGTTCTTCTTCGGAGAGCTTTTTTAATTGTGTATAAAATAAACTGGGGTGCTGAGCATCAATCATTAGCTCATACAAATATCAAGAGGGGTAAATCTAACCCAACTATCCCTTAGGATTACTCTTGCACACTATGGATTCGGTATGCAGAACCACTTGAGAGGTGTTCAATCTGGATGAACTGCAGGCAAATGCAATCACACCTACTCCTCGAGAAATACAACAATAAACCCTAAATCCAATACTTTCAGCCTCCATTGCCAGTCTCCATAGAGAAACATGGAGACACTCCACACACACACACAATCACACACACAGTTCTCTCCCTCCGTGACACATGCAAAGATGAAGTGTGTTTTTGTTTTGGGAGGAAGAGAGGGTTAATTACTTGCACTTCTCGATCAAAAACATATTTACTGAGTTCTCCCCTCTCCTTTCTCCTTCATTCTGGGGAGGTAGGGGGTGGGGGGGGTAAGAGGGAGTCGGAGGTTAACTTCTTGTGTGTCTGAATGGAGAACAGCTGCAGGGTGCTGGCCAGGGACAGTTCCACTTGGCTAGAGAGAAGACCAGAGACCCCCTGGGGAGGAGAAGAGAGATGAGAGGGGAGAGAGAGTGGAGAGGTGGGGAGAGAAAAAGATATAGTAGGAGTGGGGAGAAGATGGCAGGGGTAGAGAGAGGTAAGGCAGTCAACAACAACAACAAAAAGCGTATAGAAAAGGAGGAGAAGAGTGTTAATGGAAGTGCTGAGTGGTTCCCATAAACAGAACCTGGTTGAACAGATCCTCGTAGCCTGAGGGTATATCACAGCCCAGTTGACTTTACAGAGCAGTGGAGTGATTCCAAAAAAACGCAACACTTCATCTGCTAGTAGAGGACATCACAAACAGTTATTGTTTGAGACGGACACTGGGATGTTCACAGAAAACCAAAAAATTGACGAGCGTTACACAGCAAAAATAACTGCAAAAGACCCTGACCAAACTCAGACGACGCATCATCGGTGTAAAAAAAAAGAAAAAAAAGAAGCTTTGCTGCGTACGAATCACCAAACCATCGATTTCCCCCAGAGAAAGAGGCACTGTGGGAACACGTTTGGTAGCAAAGCATTCTGGGAAAGGAAACAAACGTGTAAGAGGCTCATCTGGGTGATTTCCTACACTGGCTGTTTTTCTCCTGTCAGTCAGGCATTGGTAATGCTTTAATGAGCTGACTGTCAGTACATGATGAGTTGTGTGTGACACCGCAGAAAAAACACATTATATAAACAGCACCCTCTCGGATATAGGCTATAATCAGATAAGGGAGGGGGAGGGAGTCGTTGAGTCATTCTGTTGTCAGGATGTGTTGCCAACGATGCAGACAACTCCATATTTAATGGAGAGTTTCACTTGCTGTTTTTAAGAGTTAGTATCCGAATAGGACTATATCTGTGTCTGTATCTGGCAGTGCTGGAATCTATGAGTTGGGTAGTAAGGCCAGAAGGCCGTTCTAGCTGGGACTGTTGTCCAATTCTTGAATCACTGGGCACTTCATGCATGGAGCGTTGCTGCCACCCAGTGGTTAAAGGGAACATAAACGCTGCCCTGCAGTGCTCTATGCCCAATTCTAAACAGGCCTCTAGCCGCTTCTGTTCCATCTTCAGCCTATCTGGGAACAAGGAGGAGCTTGAACCATACTGCGTATACCTGTCAAGTAATTTCAGAACTATTAGCCATCTGAACTAAAGTTTGTGTGTGTGTGTGTGTGTGTGTGTTATTTGGGTTTTACTATCCTTGTGGGGACCAGGATAGGAAAACAAGGAAAATTCAGACAAGTAGGGACATTTCGCCGGTCCCCACAAGGAAAAAGGCTATTTTAGGCTTAGGGGTTAGGTTCAGGGTTGCAATTAGGGTTTGAATTAGGGTTAGGGGTAACGTTTAGGGTTAGCAGTTAAGGTTAGCAAAAAAATGTTGGTACCAATAAGGGTAGTAAAACAATCGTGCACGCGCGAGAGAGAGAGAGAGAGAGAGAGAGAGCGAGCGAGAGAGAGAGAGTGAGAGAGAAACCCAGTGCACCCCAAAGGCCCCACCCTCCACTAGAGCATCACCACCTCCATTGGCCGAGCCAGTCTGGACTAGAGGTTGACCGATTAATCAGCATGGCCGATTAATTAGGGCCGGTTTCAGGTTTTCATAACAATCGGTAATCGATTATGGCCGATTACATTGCACTCCACGAGGAGACTGCATGAGAGGCTGACCACCTGTTACGCGAGTGCTGGAAGGAGCCAAGGTAAGTTGCTAGCTAGCATTAAACTTATCTTATAAAAAACAATCAATCTTAACATAATCACTAGTTAACTACATATGGTTGATGATGTTACTAGTTTATCTAGCTTGTCCTGCGTTGCAAATAATCGATGCAGTGCCTGTTAATTCCTCATTGAATCACAGTCTACTTCACCAAACGGGTGATGATTTAACAAGCGCATTTGCGAAAAAAGCAGTCGTTGCACCAATGTACCTAACCATAAACATCAATGCCTTTCTTAAAATCAATACACAAGTATATTTTTAAAACCAGCATATTTAGTTCAAATAAATTCATGTCAGCAGGCAATATTAACTATGGAAATTATGTAATTTCTCTTGCGTTCTGTGCAAGCAGAGTCAGGGTATATGCAGCAATTTGGGGCGCCTGGCTAGTTTCTTCCTAACAAAGACCGTAATTAATTAGCCAGAATTTTACATAATTATGACATAACAGTAAAGGTTGTGCAATGTAACAGCAATATTTAGACTTATGGATGCCACTCGTTCGATAAAATGTGGAACGGTTCAGTATTTCACTGAAAGAATAAACGTTTTGTTTTCTAAATGATCGTTTCCGGATTTGACCATATTAATGACCTAAGGCTCGTATTTCTGTGTGGTTATTATATTATAATTAAGTCTATGATTTGATATTTGATAGGGCAGTCTGACTGAGCGGTGGTACACAGCAGCAGGCTCATAAGCATTCATTTATATAGCACTTTCCTGCATTTGCCAGCAGCTCTTAGCAATGCTTGAAGCACAGCGCTGTTTATGACTTAAAGCCTATCAACTCCCGAGATTAGGCTGGCAATACTATAGTGCCTATAAGAACATCCAATAGTCAAAGGTATATGAAATACAAATGGTAGAGAGAGAAATAGTCCTATAATTCCTCTAATAACTACAACCTAAAACTTCTTAACTGGGAATATTGAAGACTCATGTTAAAAGGAACCACCAGCTTTCATATGTTCTCATGTTCTGAGCAAGGAACTTAAACGTTAGCTTTTTTTACATGGCACATATTGTTTTTTTGCATTATTTAAACCAAATTGAACATGTTTAATTATTTATTTGAGACTAAATAGATTTTTATTGATGTATTATATTAAGCTAAAATAAGTGTTCATTCAGTATTGTTGTAATTGTCATTATTACAAACAGAAATATAAAAATTGTCCAATTAATCTATATCTGATTTTTTCGGTCCTCTTATACTCAGTATCGGCAACGGCGCTGAAAGATCATAATCGGTCAACCTCTAGCCTGGACCAAGTCTAGCCTAGTACCCCACACCAGACCACCGCATCTACCAGACCAGAGAGGCAGCCCCCCGGCCCAGAGCTGGCCCCCCTCCACGGGGCCCAACAGCAGGACCCGTTTTAAAACAGTCTACAACACCTTTCAAATTGATACAAACGCAGAACAATGCCAAATTCATGAGAAGTTGAAGGGATTAGAAAAAGCTATAAAGGACAATCAAAATCCATTGGACTCCCCAATTACTGACAAGTAGCTCTATGCCTGATGGCATCCTAAATGAGATGCTCAAATTCACTAGTGCAAAATGTTCATTGGGAAAGGGGATACCTAGTCAGTTGTCCAACTGAATGTATTCAACTGAAATGTGCCTTCCACATTTAACCCAAACCCTCTGAATCAGAGAGGTGCGGTGGGCTGCCTTAATCGACATCCACGACTTCGGCGCCCAGGAAACAGTGGGTTAACTGCCTTGCTTAGGGTCAGAACAACAGATTTGTACCTTGTCAGCTCGGGGATTCAATCCAGCAACCTTCTGGTTACTGGCCCAACACGCTAACCGCTAGGCGACCTGCCATTTAATTAGATCCTAAGTGTAGGTTATTTTCTTGACATCTGGAATCAATGACTCATAACCCTAATCTTTAACAACGGAGACCATTTTGACCCTAACAATTAGAGAGGCATTTGTGTGAACAGTAACCTGGGGAAGCTTTTCTGTAGTATTATAAATGTTCTAACATTTCTTGAGTAAAAAGCCAAATTGGATTTGTACCAAAACATCGCACGACCGATCAGATTTACACCCTACACACCCTGATAGATAAACATGTCCACCAAAATAATACCAACATGTATGCCTGCTTTATCGACTTCCAAAACGCATTTGATTCTATTTGGCATACGGGACTGTTCTACAAAGTGGTGTAGGGGGGGTAAACATATGACATAATTAAATCAATAAATGCAGCTTCAAAACTAGCAAGAAAATAATGGAATTCTTTATCCAGGGGCGGTGCCTTTGCCAGGGATGCAATCTGAGCATGCGCTCTTCAATATTCACATCAACGAATCGGCCACTATTCTAGGAAAATCTTCAGCCCCTCGTGTTAGTCTCCACAATCCAGAGGTTAAATGCCTGCTCTTTGCAGGTGATCTGTGCCTACTGTCACCCACAGCACATGGCCTACAGCAGAGTCTAGAACCTGCTGGAGCAGTACTGCCAGACCTGGGTCCTGGCAGTAAACCCCAACAAGACCAAAATAATTAGATCCAGATCTCAGGGAATTAGACCAAAGTTCTGAATTTGTACAAAATATATAGAGTACTACACACACTACAATTACTTAAGTTTAAAAAACAAACTCAACTGGACAACTAAATGAGGCAGTGAATGAACTGAGAGAGAAAGCACGCAGGGCATTCTACGCCATTAAAAAAATAATTTAAATGTGTCATTGAACCAATTGTACTTTAAGGCAGCGAGGGGAGTCCATTTGCAAAACAAGATTTCACCCAATGGGACACACACCCCATTGAAACCCTGCATGCAGATTTCTGTAAGATTCTCCTACATGTCCAGAGGAAAACTACAAACAATGCATGCAGGGCAGAATTAGGTCCATATCCACTAATAATAAAAACAAAAAAAAGAGCAATTCAGTTTTAGAAACATCTCAAATACAGTGATTCCCTCTCATATCATTAGCAAGCCCTGCAATGCCAAGAGCAACGAAAAGAGTCCCCTCATCCAGCTGGTCCTGGGGTTGAGTACACAAACCTATTCTACTAACATACTGAAGCCTCAGGACCAGAACATCCAATCAATCAGAGTAAACCAAATTACAACACAGTCAAAACAAAACTACATTACCTATTGGGAAACACAAGCACAAGCACAAAGACAAATGCAGTGCTGTCTGGCCCTAAATCGATAGTACACCATGGCAAACTATTTGACCATGGTTACTGATCAAAACCTCATAAAGACCTTGACAAAGTACAGGCTCAGTGATCACAGCCTTACCATTGAGAAGGGTAGACACAGGAAAACCTGGCTCCATGTAGAGGAAAGGCTGTGCAACCACGGCACCACAGCAAAACCTGAGACAGAGCTGCATTTCCTGACAAAATGTTTAAAAAAATGAAACAATTAGAGAGTGTCATTTCCCAAAATGTTAAACCCTTATTCAAGGTTTCAAAGACTGCTCTGATGAGAATAGTCTACATTTCCTGTTGGGGGAAGAAGCAGAGAGCTATGAGTTGGCGGTGCACAACATTGCTGTCTGCCATAAGATGAGGGACAGTGTCCTCTATGCCATTGTTATTGTCCATTGCATGGTTATTTCTACCCTTAATTATTGTTGTTATTGATTGTCCCGTTGACAATCTTGATGATTATTATTACAATTATGTTCATTTTGTAAATGAATCTGTAAGTGCCGACGCCGGACAGCAGAAGCAGGTACGGGGAGTCAGACATTTCTAGGGGAGGTAATAAACAGGTGGTAATAAACAGGCCACCCGGCGTCCCAACTGGGCGAGCCGGCCGAGACATGGGCGCTGGGCAAGCCGGCTGGGCGTGGGAGCCTGGCGAAACGGCTGAGGCAAGAACGCCTGTCGATCCCACTGCAGCGTGGAAGCCCGATGATCCGGCGGAGCATGACATGGGATGGGAACCTGCGGCGGCGGAATCCAAGCCCGACGTCATCAACAAAACAAGAAAAACTCATGGGCCGGCTCGGCGAACAAGACCTGACGACCCGGCTGAGGCCCGACGTGGGATGGGCGCCTTCCGGGCCAACCGGGGCAAGGAAACGTCTCGAGCCAGCTAGGGCGTGACAGCCCGACAAGCTTGCTTAGGCACCCCCGGTTCCATCGGTGGCTGCCTCCGGACCCGACGTCACCACCAACCGGAACACCAGTACTTCCCGATGCTTTCTGTGATGGCTGCTGCATTCTGTAAGGACCGACACTGGACAACCCAGGACCGACGTCACCACCAACCGGAACACCAGTACTTCCCGATGCTTTGTGTGATGGCTGCTGCATTCTGTAAGGACCGACACTGGACAACCCAGGACCGACGTCACCACCAACCGGAACACCAGTACTTCCCGATGCTTTGTGTGATGGCTGCTGCATTCTGTAAGGACCGACGCTGGACAACCCAGGACCGACGTCACCACCAACCGGAACACCAGTACTTCCCGATGCTTTGTGTGATGGCTGCTGCATTCTGTAAGGACCGACGCTGGACAACCCAGGACCAACGTCACCACCAACCGGAACACCAGTACTTCCCGATGCTTTGTGTGATGGCTGCTGCATTCTGTAAGGACCGACGCTGGACAGGAGAAGCAGGTACGGGGAGTCAGACATTTATTCAGGAACAGACATAGAACAAGACGGGAACAACGTCAGCGCACGGGTAACACGTACATATGACAAACAATGCAGCTGCGGGGAACAGAGCAGGGGAACTGACAAATATAGGGGAGGTAATAAACAGGTGATTAAGTGAGTCCAGGTCAGTGCAATATCACTGAAGTGCGTGAAGAGGGAAGGCAGATGTGCGTAAACGATGGTGGCAGGAGTGCGTAATGCAGGGCGTCCTGGCGCCCACGAGTGCCAGGGGGGAAGAACAGGAGCAGGCATGACAGAATCACACACTTCCCAAAATACTCTTTGGCAATATGTACATTGCTACATCTTGCCAATACAGCAAATTTAATTTAATTGAGAGAGAGAGAGAGCAAGCATGCAACCGAGCAAGCACAAATTCTTCAAAGTTGGACACTTCAAACTTTTGATCATGCATTTCTTCACTACACAGTATCCACAATCCAAAATATCTCACCAGAGGTATAGGGACATTAGTACACCCTAGTGGTGGTGGCAAGGATAGTTATTTTCCTGCTAATAAAAAGGCCCTTGTCTGCAATACTATCTCATCACCATTAGGTGGGGGTATTTGACTGCGTTGGGAATTTTGTGGGCCATTGAGAGGGCTCTAGGAGACTCCAAGAGATTGTTAACCCGTTCAAACCACAAGGTGGAGGCAGAGCTATTACTACAGACACAGGATAGGTGCACCTGTACTTCAACAGGTAAGCAGTTTGTAACAACTGCTGTTGTAAAAAGGGCTCTATAAATACATGTGATTCATAAAGTATTACTTCATCACATACTGAAAAGATCACAGATAAACAAATATTATAAGGACACCATTCTATAAACTACCCAGTGGAGAGAGAAGACATTAAGTGATGACATTCCACACAGAGAACATCACCCACATTTAACAACTGGCCTAGACTACTACAGTGGGAGAACAGCTCCTGCTCCACAACCTACACACAGGGGGCAGGCTGAGTCAGGATCTCTTTACCAGGTCTGAAGGAAGGACAGGAGTCAATTTCCCATCACCACAATCGTGTTCATTTCAATGTTGTTGCGTTTGATGGGGCTAGTCGGGAGTGCCCGTCTGTTTGTGCTATCACGTCAACTCCTTGTCACTCATTTATATTTTTGGCTTGACAATGAGCAATGGCGTTGGCAAGACCACAGACAGATCTGGGACCAGGCTATGAGGGGGCCAATTGTGACTTGAAGCAGCAAACCTGCCATTACATAACAGTGCACTATCACACGTGCCATAAAGGTCCAGCTAACGTTGCAGAAATAATTAAACGTTTCCGTACAGGGAGGCCAAACTGATATTGAATGGTACGACAAGTCTGTACACGTCACCACCGCGCGAGAGCAGCAGAGCAGTAACTCTAGTTCTCTAAACGTCACCATAGAAACGACAAGTTGCTTGACATGCATGACATGAGAAGTTTTGGAGAAAATGTATAGGCTAACTTTACGTTTATTGATAGGGTAATAAACTCTTTGGACCACTTTGATTAAACAACAAACATTCTATTTATATGTCTTCCAAGTTGCTTACATACACGCATTGCGGACTAAACTCCACTCTATCATAGAGTCCGCCAAAACGCACATATACAGAGAATACGCCTATTTTAGAGAAACATGTGAAAGTGGTTTACCTGTCAGTCCAATGCAAAACTATGTTCTTGCCACATTTTATCCAGAGGTGACGTTTTACAATCCAAAATCCAGTTTCTTCTTACATCACGCACAGGGCCGTTATGTGACATCCACCTGTGTAGCTGATGGTGATGGGTTCTGAAAGCCCAACTCCTGGGCAACTGTAGACTATGGATATGACACGGGATATAAATATTCATAATCACGATGCGTAAAAATATATGGGAGTCGAAATCTAAATGAAGAACCCCACGCACAAATTAAAAAATATATATAATCCTCAGCTGAACACAACTCCATACAAAGCTCTCCACAACGCACACACATCTGACCGCGGGACAAGGGATAGGCTATCCCATGAGATCCAATAGTCAATTAACCAAAGAGCACATGACTTCGAAAACTGCTTCATTTATCAAATCCACTTAACACAGAATAAATCCAGATTTGGATGAAATGTTCTCGCGTAGTCCAGTCTGTTCTTTGCGTTGCCTTATTCGACTGTATAGCGCGATCCAGCGGTTTGCAGTGCAGCCGCGCACTAGTTTCTCACGCATCTTTGCATTTCCAAAAAGTCGCGTATCACGCGGTAAAAGCCAGCACATAAACTGAGCCATGTTGAGAGCTGCTAACCCAAAGAATTTGGGCAGTGACCGATGGGATATGTAGTCCCCACCCACAAACAAATGTGTGACTCCAGCTGTTCCCAACCTGCATAAAACACATACAAAAAAAAAATGTAAGTCGGTTACATGGACTTGTTCACCTATTTGTCTGTATTATCCTGGTCTCTCTTTAATCAAATGAACAGGCCCTTCTCTGACTGAACGTCCTGCTGGCAGTCTTACATCACTTTAAAGTCTCTCTGCCAGCAGACATGCTGTTATTTTTTGAGCATTTTAAATTACTAGCACGCAAGAACTCGGCTTCGCTAAGAAGAGTAGTGGAACTATACACAGAATGGACTGGGTGAGTGTGGGAAGCGTGCGTAAAAGAGGCAATCAACAAGAAGCCAACCCACACAAACGTTTTGATCAAACGACGTTATATACTTATCATTGTCATTGTTCCGATGTTCAGGTTAGTTCCCTGAGTTGATGCACTTCCAAGACGCAGCAAAAAAAAAAAGCGTGGGAGTCAAAACTGCCATATGTTTCGGATGCAGTCAATGTTAAACCCGCGCCGGGTTTTCCCTCCCACACTCACACCTGAATTCCCGAACACCTGAACTGCACGCGATCCCGTAAAGATGCAGGTACTTGATAGCGCTCTTGTGTGAACAGGGCTGAGCGGTTACGGAAAGTGTGTGCTCACACGGCGTTGCGTGACTAGAGGGGTTGGGCCGCGGAACACAAAGACATTGTTCAGTGTGTGATCAGTCAGTCAGTCAGTCCGCCTCTCCGGTAACACAGCAACATTCCTCCGGCGTTCCTCAGCCTCTCCCTCCACCGCTGCACAGGCTGCTGCTGTGGGTTAACCAGGGGAAAGCGAAAGTGATGTCTATATAATTGTGCTTTATAGTGGTTCCTGCCCTTTGTGTGGTTTTCTATATTTAGCAACGTGTGTGAGAGAAATGAGAAATGAAACATTTTAAACAATCACCAAAAGAGTAACTTCTAATGATTCCTATTCACAAAAAAAATGTCACAATGGGAACATGACATAAATTGGTCAACAAATGTGTGTATGAATAACAAATTGCTAAAGTCATTTCTGAGAGATCTTAAGTCTTCATCTGCTTTAGGGTTTTGGGACACTACTTAATATCTCTGGTCTCTGTAGTCTCTCCCTGGTCTTTTGGGTCTCACTCTCACTATCTCTGTCCTGTCTGTGTGTTTTCTCTGCCGCCACTGTCACAAGGGCTCATTCAGAGGCTGAAGAATAGCTCTATACAGAGACTTGAGGGACACATTGAACTCAACCTGATTTGGGAGCTGTAGTTATTCCCTGTCTCTGTCTTCCATTCTCACTCGTGAAGCCTCTTTCAGTGTCTTGTCTGTCTGTCTGTCACTTATAAACAGTAAAACACACACACAGTCTGGTGAATGACTAGACAGGATGGTGAGTGTTTGTGGAAATGAGTGATCACAGATCCCCAGGGGTGCAGAAGCCACTTAGGGAGAGGAAACCAGCCAATCAATTAGCCCTGCTAGAGGACACAACCATGTTATTCTCCACATCCTCCCGTCCGCACTGTAAGGGCTGTGTTTAGTTTAAATCAATTTCCCTCGTCCCCACCACAGTCACACGCACACAATTCAGTGTAAGTTACACTGATGCCACTAAGTGTGTATGTGACCATCAGCCGTGGTGTTCCCTTTGAGGAAAGGCAAAGGGGGATACCTAGTCAGTTGTACAACTGAATGCATTCAACTGAAATGTGCCTTAAGCATTTAACTCAACCTTTCTGAATCAGAGAGGTGTGGGGGGCTGCCTTAATCGACATCCACGTCATCGGCGCCCCGGGGAAATCAGTGGGTTAACTGCTTTGCTCAGGGGCAGAATGACAGATTTGAACCTTGTCAGCTTAGGGATTCGATCCAGCAACCTTTCGGTTACTGTCCCAACGCTCCTACGCACCAGTCTACCTTTCTATGGCCGTTTTTTTTTCTCCACAGGGTCAGAGATCGCTGGTGACAATGAAGGCATCTGCCTAATTATTGACACCTCAACCACGCTGGCCCTGAGTAGGTTATTCCTCAGACGTGTGTGTGTACCGGCTTCGCGTGTCCGTGTGAGTGAGTGGATTTGCGTGACACGGAGAAATCCACCTGTCCCAGTGTTGTGGTTGAGAGGGCTCTCGCATGCAGAGGCTTGTCTCTTCAACAACGTGGCACATTGTACCTCTACCATGCTCTCCCACTGCCAACACAGCAAGAGAGGGAGCTCTGAAAAACACACATGACAAAAACTATAGATGATTTAATGATAGATTGTATATGATCACTAACCATACACAGCCATGTCGCTCCCACATTCCCTCTCATATGATGATACGGTTATCATTAAATCGACCAGAATGCAGGGACATTCAATCTGTTGAACCTTGTTGAACTATGCTGCTGGGTCCAATTACTTAATGGGTCTGGGGTCTATGATCCATCGGGCTGATACTTGAAGGTTTGTAATTGTACTCTTATAAGCCAAGGGACAGGAGTGGTTTTGACTTTGTCATGTTAGCTATGCCAATGACTCAGGTATCAAGATGTATCACTTGAAATCTCCTTTTTGTCTGAGCATGAGAAAGAGAGAGAGAGAGAGAGAGAGAGAGGGAGAGAGAGCACAAGAGAGTCAGCCGTTACGATGCAGTCCTTCATAAAGGTAGTATTGTTAAGTTGCGTGCGAAGCTCCTGCTTTGAGCTTTTTGGGTCTCTGCCCACTCTTGTTAACCACAGACCTCCCCTTTCTTTCAGCTAGAAGTAAACATTTGATGTCCGCACGCAATCCCTGGAGTGTCTCCTCCCCCCCGTTTCACTTTTTTACTCCTTCTCACTCACACACACACACACACACACACACACATTCTCCCAAGGCATGAGTAAGCACCTGTCAGCAAGGTGTGCTGCCATTGGTTGACGCTGTAGCCTGTCAAAGCCTCACAACGAGACCATCTTCAGAGTTAAGCTACCATTCCTTTCTCGACCCCCCACCCCCCTCTCTCTTATGACTGAGATCATACCTTACATCTGTACTCGTACTACCCACTCACGGGTTCAGCTATACCTCACATACTCAATCCCTTACCCCACCGCATCCCTACTCTACATCCTCATGTCCTGTGCTTGAGCATCAGACTCTCCTCAGCACTCCCCTAGTGTAACAGTGCTCTAACAGTGCTGTACTGTTCTTTGCCGTTGGATTGGCTACTTCTGACATTCTTTGACCGCCTCTCCAGACCAGATTACTAGCAGACGGCCTGTGGTCAATGCTCTCCACTGTTCTCCTCATACAGGACTATGGCCACCAGACAAAGGAGCCATTTGATCCCAGGCACAAAGTAAAGAAAGGGTCCCTTCTCTCGGATCCTGTGTGCTCGAGAGACTATGTGAGTGTATGTGAGTGTGTATATATATATTGTGTGCACGCGCTCCATGCTTGTGGCTTCCCAGTCTCTCCGGTGCCCAATAAAGTCAGGGAAGAGCCGTAACAATAGCCATTGTCCTGCCTATACCAATCCCTGCCCTCAGTGAGGTGGGCATGGTCGCTCCGGGAGACGCTGGCACAGGGTGGCTATGAAAGGGGTTCTTTGTCCTTCACCTTCACCGTGGCAACAAGGTGTTTCCTGAACTGGCATTCCGACTCAGTGAGAAGCAAAACCGCGTCTCGCCTCTCCCTATCGTACTTATCACAGCTCCAAAGAAAAACAAATAGGAAAAAGAGGGAGAAAACCCATACACGCATACATGCCTATGTGTGTGCCAGTCGACTAGCTGCCAGGGCTGAGGCTTACACAGAGCGTACAAAGGTATAGAAGTGCCGTGGAGTTGAGCATTTGTTACATAAGGATGGGTGATGGTTCAGGTTACTGGTATCATTATCTAGCGCTGTGAGCCTGAGTGGACAGCGGATACATTGCACAAGACAAGGCCTCAGTCAAAGTGAAATGGTCCATTCAATTCGCTCAGATTTTCCCGAAAGCTACACCTTGAAGGGCTGAGGACTGAAATGGCAAGAAAACAAGGGGAGAAAAAGGACGGACGAAAGAGTGAGCAAGTAATAGAGAAGCGAGTGTGAAGGGATAGTGGCGTCATGTAAGGTTTCCAGAGGGCTGCCAAAGGTCCCCCCCCCCCCATCTCTGTCCAGGAACGTAACATTTCATTCCAGAAAATGTCCGCTCTACTGTACTCTGCGTTTTCCCCAGGCCTAGTGCGTAGACTAGAAGAGTTCACCCAGTACTTTATCATTTCTCCACTGTCTCATGTCCGCTGTTCAAAGTAGTGGCCACACACACATCATTCCTGTTGACAGGGAAGTGCAGTGTGCCAGAAGCACAAAACCGTCCATTGTCACATGTATGAAGCCTTTACATTGGCTAGTGCATGAGGAAGGCTGAATGGGACTACTTCTAAGTATAACTCATGTTTTTATGCATAAAGTGTTGATGTTTTTTATGCCAATCTCCCAATGGCAAAAAAAAAAAAATGCATGATTTACACCATTTCCAGTTAGGCTCGGGCCGTGTACAGTAAGAGCACAGCTGCATGGCAGTAAAGGTCTACAGTACAGTGTGTGATTTATTCCAGTGACTCATGAGTCAGTGGGGCAGTGGCTGAACCAGGGTTGACCCCCACTGACTCACAACGTAGAGAAAAAAAACACACAAAGTGGAAGCAGTATTGGTTTATTACATCATCGTCGCCATCAATAACACGTCTTTCTCACTTTTCCCTTTGGAATTGTTCTATCTAACCCCCCCCCCCCTGCTAGAACAGAGTCAGGCAGGGCGACAAGGGGCAGTTTGTTTCAAGCGTGTCTGGGTAGGAGTGCTGATTTAGGACCAGTTTAGCCTTTTAGATCACAATGAATGAGATTACATGGACAGGGAAGTCCTTATTCTAATTGGTCCCAAGGGTTTAAAAGCCCCCCCTGCCTCACGCAGTACAGTACAGTTCACGAATGGAAAAAAAATGGAAAGGCAAAAGGGAGGTTTCATTTGAGTTATGTGGCTGGCATTCCATTTGGCGAGCTGTCCCAGCTGTTTTCTCACACAACCTTCACATTAGTCATGACATTTCATCTGTAAGAATAGCGGAATGTTACGGTATTATAATAACAATGTAATAAGAATGGAAAGGTGTGCTAAGATTGAGAAAAGAAAGAAGCAAGCTGTAAAATGTTGCTATTCTCATTCCCTTCGTCCAAACACACAGTGGACCATGCATTATGTTCTCCCTCCCTCCCTCCCTCCCTCCCTCCCTCCCTCCCTCAATAAAGTTAAAGAGAAAAGGAAAAATAGACACAGAATCACTCTGTCATTTAACTGTTTGCTTCACGGAAGATGAAAACATCATGCCATCCTGAATGAATCAGGGTGTGCGCCATTTCTGAATATTTTACAGTACATCCTCATCTGAGCAAAGATTCGGCAAACCAATACATTCAGCTGGTTATTCGTGACATGTCTGTAGACACAGATCCCTGTGTTTCCTTCAGTGACCATAACTAGCCTTCAAAACACAGTGTTGAGGTACAACTGTGCAGTGGTCGACACAGCTGGAGCCAAAATGGCATAAGCCCTTAGAGGTGTAACCCCATGGCACACACTCCATAAAGATCCATTCAATACAAAATATCAACTTTTCATACACGGCTGTCTCAGTTCCAATCTAAACCAGTCATACAAACATCAATCTTCAAGTATTGTCACATTTTATAATTCGGATCCAGTATCAAACATAATTCTTTGCATTTTCAGAAGAAAAACAAAGTATTTGGTTGAGCATCCTAAAGGGGCAATCTGCAGTTGAAACAATAACAAAACCCAAACCCCACCACTGCTTTGGTAAAACGCTGAGGGTTAGGCTGGAGAAATGGAACCACTCTCAAATTCATAAGCATAGCTATGGATGCAAAGACTGACTATTCATGATATCCAAATAATAGTTTTAACCATGTTTTGAGGCTATGCAGTGCTTGTTTACATTTCAATTGTTCACAAACATTGGAGTAAAACAAGATTATATTCTGGGTTCTGATAGGGTACGACGCTTGCACTGAGCTCATGAGGCATTTCTAAGTTATGTTCTTCGAGAATCAGGGCGGCTAGCAGCTGTGACGATGTGCAGAGAGAGTCGGGAAGAAAGTTCAGGGAGGGAGTGACTTAATCGATAAACGAAACACAAAACAAAACAAGAAACACGAACAATGCACAGGCATGAAACTGAAACGGAAACAATGGCGCCTGGGGAAGGAACCAAAGGGAGTGACATGTATAGGGAAGGTAATCAGGGAAGCAACGGAGTCCAGGTGAGTCTGACGATGGGTAGGTGCGCTTAACGATGATGACAGGTGTATCGCCATAACCAGCAGCCTGGTGACCTAGAGGCCAGAGAGGGAGCACACGGGACAGCAGCCTAGCAGTTAAAAACGTCGGGCCAGTAACTGAAAGGTCGCTGGTTTGAATCCCTGAGCCGACTGGGTGTAAAATCAGAATCGACGGATATGCAGATCGTTGGATGAAATGCGCAAAATGTTATAATTCCAACATTTAAAAAAAATCATATCATAAAATAAAATAAAAGCAAGCAGTTGGAGAAAAGGCAGATTTGGTCCCTTTTCTTCTTTCGAGGTCTGGTGATTGTCATATTCTGTGACATCAGCGGTGTTCCAAGCGAAGCCTCAGCCCAGCCCAACGTCCAGTGACATCATCACTACAAAGCCCAGGATGGAGGTCCAGGAAGCCAACGTACCGTTCCCACTTCAAGACAATATACATGGACAGGGTTAATCAATGTTGGTGTATTTATACAGTACTTAAGTCATATACAGTACACTGAGACATAAAGTCTGGAAAGATAAGATTGATAGACAGGCAGAAATAGAGGCAGACAGACAGAAATAGAGACGGACAGACGGAGACAAAGACAGAATGATAGACACACACACATACATACACACATACACACAAACACACACACAATAAACAGGCCAGCAGGCACACACTTCACAGTAACAGTCTACCCACACAAACTGTTGGATGTTGAAGAGAGGACAAGCCAAAAGACAGCTCGCTTCCCGTCTTGAATTTTAAAGCAAACAATACGCCCAGGGTTGTGAAAACCAGAACATTCCAGGGGGACCGTGTCTTTGCTCCTCTCCCACTCTCCCTCCCTGCGGCTCACAATTACACAAAGACAGCGATTGATCAAGTCTGGCTCAGTCACAGAGATGGGGAGCGCTATGAACAACCAAGCAAAGAGTTGGAACCAGGGTGGGAAAACTTAAAAAATAAGAGACAGAAAAATGTATTTCGTTCTCGGCCATATTCTATGCTTTCTGTCTCTTTCCTTTCTGTCACACTCTCGTTGTATGTTTATGTATTACTAGGACACTTTGTTCAAGTGTTTTCGAAAGGGTTAGTTAGACATGGGCTAAGCCTTGACTAAGACATGGGCTAAGCCTTGACTAAGACATGGGCTAAGCCTTGACTAAGACATGGGCTAAGCCTTGACTAAGACATGGGCTAAGCCTTGACTAAGACACGGGTTTAGCGATGGGAGGGCACTGTTAATAGAACATCTATCCCTCAAATCTCGCTCGATGTTCTCCATCAGTCTGCGTGGCCACCCACCTGAGTTGAGCCTCTGGGATGATGTCATCAACCACCACATACACCATGGCCCCGGCAGCGAAGGCCAGGGCGTATGGCAACAGTGGTTCCGCCAGCACCACGGCAACGCTGCCTAGCAACCCAGCGATTGGTTCTACCATACCACTGAGCTGTCCATACCTGAGGAAATAGACCATGAGTTAGTTAGAACCCTATGGGGTAGGGATGTGACAACAACAAAAAATATGATCTTTTAACTTTTAAACTGCCATTTTTAAAAATTGGTTTTCCATTAAAACAAAAAGAAAAATTCCTACAATTCCAACGCAAATTCACAATGCGGCTGCTGTCAGCAACGGTTTGGGTCTCAAGGTGCGTCGGTTAAACATTGCACTTGCACTACTGGTACCGTACCTCAATTCCACGTGGCAAAGTTTGTATTTCACCAAGATTCAGTATTTTTGGAACGGAGGAGACTGATTAGTTGCCGACACCTCCGAGAAGACAAACACATATTTCCTAGCGAGCTAGCGAGGGATGGAGAGAGAGAGAGAGGGCACAGTATAGGCAGGTCGGCCACCAGGCAGAGCGTCAGAACCGTGCACTAGGCACATCGATCGGTAATCAAAAGCTGTATCTCGAAATGGAACGCTGTATCTCGCAATTCCTCGTCTTGCTATGTCTCGCAACTTCAATAAAGCAGGGCCTATCATCAATGACCATGTTAGGATATTCTACACACAACAGACCGAAAGACTGAACACACAGAGTCATCATTAGCCAAGAGAAAGAGCAGGCGAGCCAGTGCGAGGGAAGGAGAGAAAGGAGGGGTAGGCAGAAAGAACAGTGTGCATATGGTAATCTGTATCTCACAACATCATGCCTAAAGTGTGTGTCTTCCTCTCTGGTTCAATTTATATTACACAACTTTCCCCAGGCCTTTATAGCCTATCATCTAGTTAGTCTATAACACGGCAAAGACATTTTTTAATTCCCTCCCCCCTAATGTTAACAATCCCAATTTCGTTTAAACGCTCACACCCCTACTAGGGGCCCTTTTTGGCTCCTTCCGTCATTGGCTGTCAAACCAAGATAAAACAATTCCCTTAGTATGAGTTCAGATGCAGATGAACAGAGTGGTCCATATGAAGGTACTCCGTGGATCAACAGAGAAGTGTTACTCACCAGAAGGCTTTCCATGTGGACATCCCTGCACCTCGCAGAGGGAGGCTCACCGCAAGGCCCTCTGGGAAATTCTGGATACCTATGCCAATGGCCAAGTTTCTGTAAAACACATGACGATAACGATTTAGAGGATACCATTTCTTAAGATCTATGTCTGACGGCCTTACAGATTACAATTCTTATTACCACTACCTTAATCAATGGTCTTTCATTAACATTGGTTAAGAAGCCTAGGTGGAAGAGATTTCAGAGCTTTGAGTTTGCATTTGAAGCATTTCATTCACTTGAACCTCAATGCTTCAATGGAATTTGAGCTTTATCATAACTAAGTGAGGTAGAAAGTGTGGTTGGTGAAGTATGGTTGGTGGGTGGGTGAAGTATGGTTGGTGGGTGGCTGGGTGGATGGGTTGGTTTGTTGGTTAGCTAGGAGGAAACTGTATCTGAACGATATATAGTACATAGCATGGGAAAAAAACTTGACTATTTTGCTGTTGGCAGTTTCTGTGTGAAACCTGTTCCGGGGTCAGTTATAAGGCAGTTGTGCTCAGTCACTTTACACAGAGAATGAGTCAGCACCGGAGGAAATCATCACAGCAAAACCCACAGAGACCACAGATAGGGACTCATTCTCAGGACATGAAATGAGATGGAAACAAGTGCTAAGAAGACAGCATGTCAAGACACATGAGGAGAGCGTTGGATGTGAAGAGTTGGGAGTTCAGCAGAAAATGGATCTTAAACAAAATAAGTTGAGCTTAGAAGTGTCCATCCAAGGCTCTCCAAAGCATCAATAAACTGAGCATAACAGCACACTCCCAGTCCACACTATTAGCAGCCAGGGTGGCAATTCAACGACATGCTCATAAGTGGTGTTAACCAGTGTGTTTGTTTGTCAGCTCACACTCCACTGCATCCTAGTTGGACTGATTCAGTTCCCAGGGGGCAAGGAACTCAGCAATGCCACACACTGGTGTGTTTGGAGGGGAACGACTTTGTTTGTGTGTTTTAGGGGAAAGCTCTCTTTTGGGTTTCCTCCTTCCCTCTGTCCTTCCCTCAATCCCTGTGAACCACTCTCTGGCACAGAGTCAAGAGCCTGCCCCCGGAGAGGGAAGATTAATGACAGTTAGTCACGGTAAGGTTTACAGCTGCCACAGCCTGAGAGAGAGAGAGGGAAACGGAGTGCAGGAGAAAGAGAGAAAAGAAAGAGAGAGAGAGAAGGAAGGAAGCAGTTGTGATGTGTGTGTAGCATGAATGTATATGTGTATGTGTGTGTATGTCTGTGAGGGTGTGTGCATGTATGCTAAGATGTGGAGAATCAGAGCAGGTTGTCAGTCCAGTTGAAGTGTTCAACAGTCTAATGGCTTGTAGATAGAAACTGTATCTGAGCCTGTTGGTATCAGACCTCATGCTCAACAGTAAGTGAGTGAACATCTCGTGGCTGGGGTGTGTGGTGTCCTTGATGATGCTACAGGACTTCCTCAGGCACCATGTCCAGGATGGGTGGGGGCACAATCCCAGTGATGTACTGGGCCGTATTCACCACCCGCTGGCGGGCCTTGCGATAGTGGACGGAGCACTTCCCATACCAGGCCGTGATGCACCTAGTTAGGACGCTATCAAAGGTGCAGGGGTAGTATTTGGAGAGGACCCGGGGTGGCATGTCGAATTTCTGAAAACTTGTGACTCTCTCTACTGCAGTCCCGTTGATGTGGATTGGCCATGTTCCCTCCTCTGCTTACTGAAGTCAACAATCAACTCCTTTGTGGATGGAGTCGGTGTCGTACAAAGCCACGCATTCGTGGGTGAACAGGGAGTACAGCAGAGGACGGAGGATACACCCCTGGGGGGCCCCTGTGTTAAGAGTCAGTGTGGAGGAGCTGTTCTTGCCAATCCTCACAGCCTGCCTGTCAGGAAGTCCAGGATTCAGTTGCAGAGGGTGGTGTCCAGACTCAGGGCTCTGAGCTTGGTGTCGAGCATGGAGGGAACAATAACGTTGAATGCTGAACTGTAAATGAACAGCGTTCTCAAATAGGTGTTCCGGCCATGTGATTAGCGATGGAAATGGCGTCTTCTGTGGATCTGTTTGAGCGGTAGGTACATTGGAGTGGGTCCAGTGTGCTTGGCATGCTGGCCTTGATGTGGGCCATCACAAGCACTTCATGATGACTGAGGTGAGCGCGACGGGGCGAAGTCATTTGGGCTCTGGGATGCCTGTCAGCTGAGAAGTTGTCCATCAGCTGGTCAGCACACACTCTGAGGACGCGGTCAGGGATGCCATCTGGGCCGGCAAAGAGAGAGAGAGAATCCAGAGAGCGAGAAAGAGAGAGAGAGAGAATCCAGAGAGCGAGAAAGAGAGAGAGAGAGAGAGAGAGAGAAGAAAATGGGAATCCGGAGAAACCAAAGAGAAGGCTGGAGTATTGGAACGAAGGAAGGATGTCAGAGAGAAACATCTGGGCAGCGTGAGAGAGCAGACAAAGAGAGAGACAGATAAGAATGGGAAAAAAAGACAGAAGGGATAGAATAGAAGGAGGAGAAGTCCAGAGTGAGCAGAACCCGTGCCTCTGGTGTGGTTGAGGTGAACCCAGTCACCCAGTTCTAGGTTCACTGGTAATCACATGGGAGCCGTATTGGCAGGAAACACCACCTCATACAGTACTATTTCATAAATGTGAGCCACATTTCCCCATTACAGCAGCATTTCATGGCAGCTATGTCTGTTTAGCTGCAGTATCAGGACAGGACCAGACCGGATGGAACCATGACTGTCCAGTCCTCAGTAATGACATGAAAAAATGGCCTACAGATCAGGACAGTGTTTATGTACAGGACAGTGCTTATGTACCATCTCTCCTGTCTGTTCTCCTCCGGGGAGAGCGCACTGTCCTGATCGGTCATCTCTTCATGTCATGTTTGTCAATCAACACTGCAGGTACAGTGCGTGTGCGTGCAGACACTACCCTCTAGACCATTTTCCCTTGCCTCTCTGGTATTGGCGAGGAGGGTTCACTCTCTCCTTTGCTATTCATTGTAAATGTTTGTATGCCTGTGTAGCTAAATTGTATCTATGATCGTATGTTATCCATTGATGCTTTTTATATGTTTTTATTTATATCTGTAAATCAACCAATGATATCAGGCCACACCCGGCCATGATTACAGACACCTGTGTGTCCTTCCAAACTATATAAACTAGTGACCCGCAGTGTTTGTCATTACATCCTGATGAAGACAGCTTGGCTGTCGAGACGCTGTTTATTCAATTATTGCATCAGACCTCCTAGAGTGTGAGGCCCTCCTTTTCCTTTTCGAGGTTTCTCTCTCTCACACATATCATTATGATTGCTATCACATGTCATGAAAGGCACATTGTTCTCAGCATAGGGATTTCGTCACAGGCTCCCACGTTAGCAGCCCATCAAAAGGATGCTAGCAGGGCGTTAGCTAGCTCAACAAGTGATTTACTGCTGAGACACTACCGACCTGTATTGAGCTGTACTGAAATAAACAGGAGCTGGTTAGCATGCTAATCGCTAGTCTATCTCTGTGTAGTAACGTTTAGCAATCATTAGACTCTGCGACAATTTCAAATAACTTACTAACAACACTGGGTTAGCAAAGAATAAGTCATATCCTATTGATTCTCTTCATTCCTACCAGATACCTAACAGTCTTGAGCTCCTACCATTTCAATTTGACCATTTTTGTCATTTAGCAGACGCTCTTATCCAGAGCAGTTAGGGTTAAGTGCCTTGCTCAAGGGCACATCGGCAGATTTGTCACCTAGTCGGCTCGGGTATTCAAACCAGCATCCTTTCGGTTACTGGCCCAGCGCTTTAACCTACTGCCTGCCTTCCTCTGCTAGGTGTGTGGTTGTAACACCTAATCTCCTCTCCTCTCCTGCCCTCCGTGGCACCTTTGACCCTCTTTTAGACTCCATCCCTCATTCCTCTTTTCTCTCTGAGGGCCCAGGGAGCTCAAGGCTCTCTTTCTGCTTTCATGGCTCTCTTTCCCCCACTAAGCCAACCCCTAAACACACACACACACACACACACACACACACACACACACACACACACACACACACACACGCTCCCTAAACAATGTGTGTCAAACAGCACAGAGGAATCACTAACTAACCATTGAAGTGTCTGTCAAACTAGACACAAATATGTTTCATACTGACTGGCCACTGGATGGTGGGGAATGGGGACTGTATTGGGTTCTACTGCTGTGCATTTTAGTGGTTAAGAGTGATGGGGTAGTTGTGGATGCTTCAGACTACACACACGTTTTCCTAATCCCATGGCTATAGGCTGAACATGCAATAATAATAATCTCTGGGGGGCAGGGCACGCAAATGGTTCTGTAGGCACTCCTTCCATCTCTCCATCTGTTTCTCCTTCTCTTTTCATCTTCCTCTCTCTCTTCCCCCTCTCCCTCTTTCTTCTTTCGCCCTCTTTTCCTCAACGTCTCTCTCTCTCTCTCTGGATGGAGGGATGCAGTGAAAGGCTCTATTGAGAGCAGGTCTGCACGTGTGGAGGAACCCGTACCATTTAGGCTAGTTTGTGTTATGTCAGGAATGCGCTGAATGTCAGTAGCAATCAGTGAAACACGACTCCAACTACCAGAGGACCGAAAAAGGAGAAAAGATACATTTTTTGAAACTAAGAAAATATGTCTGATGGCCTTTGGCCCCCTTTTCCACATAAAAGTGTAAGAGAAGTTGAAAAGAAAGAGCCTCGTGATATTCTCCTCCCCTTCCCCCCCCCAATGTGTCTCTTTCTACCTGTTCAACTCTCTCTCTCGTATCTCTGCTTCATCATCAGAAGAGATACAGTAAGCGCCAACACACCAGAATGAACAAGAAAACAAACCCGCCTTAACCCTGCTGCTACACTCATCCATATTCTGTGACTGAGTAATAATGTATGTATGCCCACATCCTGCTGGGATTCGGTCTCTTGTGTCACACCCTTGAAGGAGGCCTGCCCTTCCTTGCCATGGAGAATCCTCGCCATGAAGACTGTAATTAATTAAATATTGCATGGCCATATCTGCGACTGCCGTGACGAACCAATGGCATCACTAACGGAAAGCAGACAAAGGCCTGACAGGATGAAGGCCTTGTCTAAAGAGAGAAATGGTGTACAGTAATGTATGGTTTCCCATACAGACTCCCCCCGTGTTTGAGAGAATAAAGACCTAGGAAAAAGGCACAATTCAAGTTTTAGCTGTGCAGGTGGGACACAGTGATTGCTGTGTTTGCTATTAGAGTATATTATAATGCAACAACAACAACAAAATATTAGAAACATAAAACCAAATATGGACCATATTGTTAACGGCTGTGATAGTTCTACCCCAAAAGAAGAAGAAAAAAAACATTTACAATCTGTGCCGAGACATCAGGAGATGATTTACTAAAACAGCAGCGGCAGACATCTCACGGTCTTAGACAACATCGGTTGAAATGACTTGATGACGTGGTAAAACCTCTCTGATCAAATGTGTTCTGTGTTCTGATTTTGTGTTCTCATCTCAAATCAAATCAAATTTGATTGGTCACATACAGGTCACAGGGTGTGACTAGGGTGGGTAGTCTAGTTTTTCCTTTTCTATGTTGGCCTGGTATGATTCCCAATCAGAGGCGCCTGTCTATCGTTGTCTCTGATTGGGGATCATATTTAGGCACCCTTTTTCCACTTGTTGTGTGTGGGATCTTGTTTATGTATTGTTTATGTGTTGCTTGTGAGCACTGCATAGCTTCACGTTTCGTTTTGCGCTTTATTGTTTTCTGTGAGTTTCATTTAAATAAACATGTTTAACTCTACGCACGCTGCGCCTTGGTCCATTAATTCAACCAACAATCGTGACAGAAGATCCCACCACAACTGGACCAAGCAGCGTGCCCGGGAGGAGATGGCATCCTGGTCTTTGGAGGAGGTCGAGGAGAGAATATCCTGGACTTGGGAGGAAGTCTTGGCAAGATACGAAAGCCTGCCATGGAAGCAGGTCGAGGCAGCGAAGGAGCAACAACTACGACACTGGGGTTCGCGGCCACGACGGAAGCCCGAGAGGCAGCCTCAAAAACATTTTTGGGGGGGTCACATGGGGTGGTTGGCGGAGCCAAGGTGGGAACCAGAACCAACTCCCTGTACTCACCGTATGGAGTTGGTCACCGTTCCGTTGACATGTTTTCCGGTTCTACGCACCGTGTCCTCAGTGCGCCTTCACAGCCCAGTGCGTCCTGTGCCAGCTCCCCGCACTTGCCGGGCGAAGGTGGTCATTTGTCCAGGACGCATTGTGCCAGCTCTATGCTCCAGACCTCCAGTGCGCCTCTACGGCCCAGTATATCCTGTGCCAGCTCCACGAACCAGGCCTCCAGCGACGGTTCCCAGTCCAGAGTCTCCGGCGACGGTCTGCAGCCCGGAACCTTCAGCGATGGTTCACAGTCCGGAACCTCTAGCAACAGTTCACAGTCCGGAGCCTCCAGTGATGATCCATGGCCCGAAGCCTCCGGTGATGAACCATGGCCCGAAGCCTCCGGTGATGATCCAGGGCCCGGAGCCTCCGGTGATGATCCAGGGCCCGGAGCCTCCGGTGATGATCCAGGGCCCGGAGCCTCCGGTGATGATCCAGGGCCCGGAGCCTCCGGTGATGATCCAGGGCCCGGAGCCTCCGGTGATGGTCCATGGCGCGGAGCCTCCGGAGACGATCTACGGTCCGGAGTCCCCGGCGACGATCTATGGTCCGGAGTCCCAAGCGACGATCCACGGTCCGGAGTTCCCGGCGACAAAACACGGTCCGGAGTCCCCGGCGATGAACCATGGTCCGGAGTCCCCGGCAACAATCCACGGTCCGGAGCCTCCGACGACGTCCCACGGTCCGGCGCTACCGGCGACAATCCCCGCACCAGAGGCGCCACCGGAGCTGGCGGATCCGCGAGCGGAGCGGGGATTATGCCCCGCACCGGAGACGCCACTGAGGCGTGGCTTTTGCGGCCGTGGTCTGCACCTTTGGGGGGGGGGGTACTGTCACGCCCTGACCTTAGAGAACCTTTTATTTCTCTATTTTGGTTAGATCAGGGTGTGACTAGGGTGGGTAGTCTAGTTTTTCCTTTTCTATGTTGGCCTGGTATTGTTCCCAATCAGAGGCAGCTGTATATCGTTGATCGTTGGATCATATTTAGGCAGCTTTTTTCCACTTGTTGTGTGTGGGATCTTGTTAATGTATTGTTGCTTGTGAGCACTGCATAGCTTCACGTTTCATTTTGCGCTTTATTGTTTTCTGTGAGTTTTATTTAAATAAACATGTGGAACTCTACGCACGCTGCGCCTTGGTCCATTAATTCAACCAACGATCGTGACATCTAACAAGTAATATCTAACAATTTCACAACATATACCCAATACACACAAATCTAAGTAATGATAGCAGTGTGAACAGGCAGTTGCTCGGGTGGTTGTTGTCCTTGATTATATTTTTGGCCTTCCTGTGACATCGGGTGCTGTAGGTGTCCTGGAGGGGAGGTAGTTTGCCCTCGGTAATGCGTTGGGCAGACCGCATCACCCTCTGGAGAGCCTTGATGTTGCGGGTGGTGCAGTTGCCGTACCATCTGTAAAGTTTTGTGAGGGTTTTAGGTCCCAAGTCAAATTTCTTCAGTCTCCTGAGGTTGAAGAGACGCTGTTGCGCCTTCTTCACCACACTGTCTGTGTGGGTGTACCATTTCAGTTTTTCAGTGACGTGTACGCAGAGGACCTTGAGGCTTTCCAACTTCACTGCAGTCCCATCGATGTGGATAGGGGGGAGCTCATCTGCTGTTTCCTGAAGTCCACGATCATCTCCTTTGTTTTGTTGACGTTGAGTGAGAGGTTATTTTCCTGCACCACACTCCCAGAGCCCTCACCTCCTCCCTGTAGGCTGTCTCGTCATTGTTGGTAATCAAGCCTACTACTGTTGTGTTGTCTGCAAACTTGATGATTGAGTTGGAGGTGTGCAGTCATGGGTGAACAGGGTGTACAGGAGGGGGCTGAGCATGCACCCTTATGGGACCCCTGTTTTGAGGATCAGTGAAGTGGTGTTGTTTCCTACCTACACCACCTGGGGGTTGCCCCTTAGTCCGGGACCCAGTTGCACAGGGCGGGGTTCAGACCCAGGTCCTCAAACTTAATGATGAGCTTGGAGGGTACTATTGGTGTTGAATGCTGAGCTATTCCTCTTGTCCAGATGGGATTGGGCAGTGTACAGTGGAAAGGCGATTGCATCGTCTGTGGATCTATTGGGACGGTAAGCATATTTAAGTGGGTCTAGGTTGACAGGTAATGTAGAGGTGATATGATCCATGACTAGTCTCTCAAAGCACTTCATGATGACAGAAGTGAATGCTAGTCATTTAGTTCAGTTATTTTTGATTTCTTGGGTACAGGAACAATGGTGACCATCTTGTAGCATATGGGGACAACAGACTGGGATAGGGAGAGATTGTGCCCATAAACACACCAGCCAACTGGTCTGTGCATGCTCTGAGGATGTGGCTAGGGATGTCGTCTGGGTCAGTAGCCTTGCGAGGGTTAGAGAAGGAGAACCCACAGTTCATAGTAGTGGGCCGCATCGGTGGCACTGTGTTATCCTCAAAGCGGGTGAAGAAGCTGTTTAGCTTGTCCGGAAGCAAGACGTCGGTGTCCGCGATGTGGCTGGTAGTCCGTGATTGTCTGTAGACCCTGCGACTCCCTTTTGTCTCAATACTGATGTTTTGCCTGTTTGATTGCCTTTCGGGGGGAATAACTACACTGTATTCTGCCATATTCCTAGTCACTTTGCCATGGTTAATATAGAGTGTTTCGCGCTTTCAGTTTTGCACGAATGCTGCCATCTATCCACAGGTTTCTGGTTAGGGTAGGTTTTAACCTTTTCATGTGTGAGTTCCAAATACCTCCAACGGTCGCCCCAGCGTGAGAGAGAACGTTCTAATGAGAACGTTATAATGTGATGTTAGCATGTTCTCTTCATTCCAGCATGTGATTTTTATGCAACAGTACATTTAATCAGAGCTGCCCTCAAACGCAGCCTGTTTTTATTTATAGGCTGTTTTCATCTTGTCAATTTCAAATGATGAAGTTTCTATTTTCTATGAACAGTTTGAATTGAGGTGTGTTCTGCCTCCTCATTCATTCACATAAAAGTAATGCTTTTTACTTTTGCGGACAATTAATTTTTTTGAAATTTCTGACCCGGACAGAATTCCCCAAGCACTTTCCAATTGTTTGTGCAGTTCAAGTCTGTAGACATTTGCGCATATCCCATCAGAACAGGATCTGCACACACATGTTCACATTTTCCGTCTGCTGCCCGCATCGTAGTCATTGTTGTTTTTGTTACCAATAATAACTTTGGAAATGTGCGAGTTTCTATCAAAGTAAGTGCCTTATTACGTTATATTAGTTTCTGTATGTCGTGTTATATCGTTTCTACTAGAGGTCGACCGATTAATCGGAATGGCCGATTAATTAGGGCAGATTTCAAGTTTTCATATCAATAGGAAATCGGTATTTTTGGGCGCCGATTTTGCTGATTACACCTTTATTTAACTAGGCACGTCAGTTAAGAACACATTCTTATTTTCAATGACGGCCTAGGAACGTTCTGCCTCGTTCAGGGGCAGAACGACAGATTTTTACCTTGTCAGCTCGGGGGATATAATCTTGCAACCTTATAGTTAACTAGTCCAACGCTCTAACCACCTTATTACATTGCACTCCACGAGGAGCCTGCCTGTTATGTGAATGCAGTAGAAGCCAAGGTAAGTTGCTAGCTAGCATTAAACTTATCTTATAAAAAAACAATCAATCAACGACTGTCGTTGCTCCAATGTGTACTTAACCATAAACATCAATGCCTTTCTTAAAATCAATACACAAGTATATATTTTTTTAATCTGCATATTTAGCTAGAAGAAATCCAGGTTAGCAGGCAATATTAACCAGGTGAAATTGTGTCACCTCTTGCGTTTATTGCACGCAGAGTCAGGGTATATGTAACAGTTTGGGGCGCTTGGCTCTTTGCAAACTAATTTGCCAGAATTTTACGTAATTATGACATAACATTGAAGGTTGTGCAATGTAACAGGAATATTTAGACTCATGGATGCCACCCATTAGATAAAATACGGAACGGAATAAACGTTTTGTTTTTGAGGTGATAGTTTCCGGATTTGACCTAACATGCTGACCAGACCGGACACATCGCTTGCGCGAGAGTCGCAAATTAAATGTAGAAATCCATGTTATTCAATTATTGCACCCACACTGCTCGCACGCACCAATAGGCGTCTGTGACACCAAGGGCTAAAATAGAACTCATTCTTATTTCTGACGCTGATCGCGCTGAAAGTCCTGCCTCTCCCATCTCCTCATTGGTTTATAGAAGCAGGTACTCACGTGCCATCTCCTCATTGGTTATACCCACGTGGGTGACTGAAAGACGAACTGTTTTGCCGGTAGTTGTGGTAATACAATGAAAGTTTAGATGCGATCACCATATAAATTAAACATTGAAAAAGCCTGGAAGGAGAAGAGATGACTAGAAACGATCCGGTTGGCTGTTTTATGTGTGGATTAATTGTCAGAGTGGAGGTCCTTGTGCATTTCAGGTAAAATAACAACTCAATGTTTATATCCCAGGACAAATTAGCTAGCAACAGCAAGCTAGCTAAATAGGACAAAGTGCAAGCTAACTAGCTAAATTGCCAAACATGTTTAATGCTTTTCGACCTGTCCCCAAATTAATGTCATTGGATCCGAGTTTTGTTACGGAGTCTAGTTGATAGGTAATCGACTAGCCGGACTGTTCCCCGGACTCCAGTTGTAGCCATTCGTACAATGCACAAACAAGGCTATTGAACCTGACATTGGTGTCTGTCGTTATTCCTTTATCTAACATATCATACTGAAACATGGTATCAGAAGTGGCTCGGAAAACACACGTTTGTTATTTTTGTAGCTAAGTACAGTATAGGCGCAGTTACGTTCCATATGCGAACACACGCCGTTTCCTACTCACAACACTGATCAACTCGTTGTTAGCTGCCTAGCTAGCATCACTACCTACGTCGATGACTGAAGGCAAAGAAATCTCATATTCCATTGCTATGGCAGCGAACATTCTGCCACCAAATCCCATGGTTCTCACAGGGGACTGGAATACTAATTGGGACAACTTCAGGGATGAATTTGAGGACTATGCGCTGGCGACCAGTCTACATGAGAAACCCAACGAGGTACAAGCGGCAACTCTGAGGAGTTTAATGGGCAGCGAATGCAGGCATATCTACCGGCACAATCTCACCCTCACAGCACGTCAACAGTGTGATGCAAAGGCTATATTGGATGCATTGGAGAATTACTTCAAACCCGCCAGAAACGTAATTTATGAGCGGTTCGTTTTCGGAAGCTGTAAACAGGAAGTGAGTCAGTACACAACTTTGTAACCCGTTTGAGAGAGAAATCCGCCACTTGTGAATACGGGGGATTGAAAGATGAATTGATTCGTGACAAAATAGTGCTGGGAATTGAAAATGAGGATACACGCCGGCGTCTACTGAGAGAGAGAGACTTAGTAACTGCCATTAGTAACTGCCATTGAAATGTGCCGCACTGCTGAAGTCACTGACATGAGAATGAGAGCAATGGAAATCGAAACCCCACGCTCCGACGTTGATACCGTTCACGCTGTTGCTAGGCAGACATTCAGACTAAACCAATCGAGGCAGAGCAATTCACCACGAACGGTGAACACAGAGAGCCCCGTAGCATGTAAATACTGTGGGAATACACACAAAAGTGGCAAAGAGCACTGCCCTGCCTACATAAAAACCATGCAGAGCTTGTGGAACTAATAATCATTTTGCAAAAGTGTGTCTCAAAAGCAAAAGAAGGGTGAGTGAGGGCAAGATTCACTGTGTTGATGATGTCATTCAATGTTCAGAGCTGAAAAGTGAAAGTGACATTTACATGCATGAATCCATTGGGGCTGTACACTCAAGAGGGAAGAAATGGTTTGTGATTACACAACAAGTAACAACAATGTCAACTGGATTCTGGTGCTACATGCAACGTAATGAGCTACAAAGACAAAATCAATCTGGCACCTGACACACATCTTATTGCCCAGCGATACTAGACTAAAGCTCTACTCAGGAGAGCTAATGAGCTCTATGGGCACCTTTGAGACCGAATGTGTTATTCGGGGACGCAAACACAAGCTGGAGTTTGAGATTGTAAAAACCAGTCAACATCCTCTCCTCTCAGGCTCTACATGCGAACGCCTGGGACTGATGCAGTTCACTGTACCAAATGACCTGCACATTGTGGATCATGTCCAGCATGGACCCCTGTCCAAAGAACAACTACTTAGCAGATATGACGATGTATTCAACATGCCCGTTGAATCTGTACCTGGGGAGGTACACTTTGAAGTGGATGAGAGCATCACTCCAGTCCAGTGTGCTCCTCGCAATGTGCCCATTGCAATGAAAATGGCTGGGAAGGCCCAGCTGGACAAGAATGAGGCCGATGGCCACATGACATCTGTGACTGAACCAACTGACTGGATCAGCAATATGGTCATAGTGAAAAAACCAGAGAAGCTGAGGGTCTGCATCGACCCAAAGCATCTGAACCAAGCACTGAAACGATCCCACTACATCATGCCAACACTAGAGGATGTCCTCTATAAGCTTCCCAAGGCCAGGATTTTCACCTTGGTGGATGCCCGAGATGCATTCCTTCAATGCAAGCTGGATGAAGAAAGCAGCCTCATGACTACCTTCTGGACCCCCTGGGGTCGGAAACGCTGGCTCAAGCTCCCGTTTGGTGTCTCGGTGGCGCCTGAGATATACCAACGTAAGCAGCACGAGTTACTGGCTGGGCTCAAGGGCATTGAACCCATCGCAGATGATGTCCTGATCGTAGGCTGTGGTGACACAGACGAAGAAGCAGTACGCGACCACGATGTGAAGCTCCTGGCACTGATGGAGCGCTGCCGATCAGTTAAGCTTCGCCTTGGCCTGAAGAAGCTGCAGTTCAAGGTGAAAGACGTCCACTTCCATGGCCACATTCTCTCGGCAAAAGACCTGAAGCCGGACCCAGACAAGGTCAGAGCGATCCTCGACATGCCAAACCCGTCTGATACAAAAGGAGTACAGCGTCTCATCGGCTTTGCAAACTATCTTGCAAAGTTCATGCCACACCTATCAGCAGTCTGTGAGCCTCTGCGTCGGTTGCTGGACAAAGACACACCATGGCACTGGCTACCCAAGCACTAGGCCGCAGTGCAGGAGATGAAATCTCTGGCTTCATCCATGCCAGTGTTGCGCTACTACGACGTCATGAAGCCTGTCACAATCCAGAGCGACTCCAGCCAAAGGGGACGTGGATGCTGCCTTATGCAGGAAGGCCAGCCCGTTGCGTTTGCCTCGAGAGCGCTCACCCCCACCGAACAAAACTATGCACAAATTGAGAAAGAGTGCCTCAGCATCGTCTTCTCCTGCCAGCAATTCCATCACTACTTATATGGGCGAGACCTGGTCATCGCTGAAACTGACCACAAACCACTCATTGCCATATTCAGTAAACCTCTCCTCAACGCGCCCAAGAGGCTTCAAAGCATGCTCCCGACTCTGCAAAACTACAGCCTGAAGGTAATTTACAAGCCAGGACCAGAGATGTACATCAGCGACACACTGAGCAGGGCAACAACACAATGTACAGGCAGAGGCACTGTCTATCAGCGGCAGGCCATCTGTTCGCTACAGCAGGAACAACAAGATGTTCAACAGATCAATCAGGCAGACTACTTAAACGTCACAGATCACCGCCTAGCCCAGATAAGGCAACACACTGACAAGGACGAACGCCTACAGTCACTGAAGTCCATGGCTCTCGCGGGTTGGCCATACCTGAAAGAGGAGACACCTTTCACAGTGAGAGAATACTGGACCTTTCGAGATGAGATCAGCGTGCAAAATGGCGTCTTGTTCAGAGGTCAGAAGGTCATTATTCCCAAATCACTACGTCCAGAGATGCTTACCCGCATACACTCTAGTCACGTTGGAGGTGATGCATGCTACCGCCAGGCTCGTGAAACATTATACTGGCCAAACATGCAAGCAGAAATTAAAGACTTTGTCAGCAACTGTACCACATGCAACGAGTACGCTCACGAACAGCAAAAGGAAACCATGATGTCACACGAACTGCCCACAAGGGCCTGGCAAATCGTCAGCATGGACTTATTCAGCCACAGACAAAAGGACTATCTTCTCATCGTTGATCACTACTCTGACTTTTGGGAAATTGAACTGCTCCCTGACTTGTCTGCAGAGACGGTCATAAAGCACTGCAAGGCGCAGTTTGCAAGGCAAGGTCAGCCTGACAAGGTAATCACGGACAATGGCCCACAATTCACTGCACAGTTCAAGCGTTTCGCCTCAGAATGGGAGTTTGACCACGTGACCTCCTCTCCAAGACACCCAAAAGCAAATGGCAAGGCAGAATCAGCTGTCAAGATTGCAAAAAACCTGTTAAGCAGGGCCTTGCGCGACAGCAACGACCCATGGAAAGCGATCTTACAGTGGAGGAACACACCCACTGAAAACATGGACAGCAGCCCAGCACAACGCCTTCTGTCCAGACGTCTGAAGACTACCATCCCCGTAGCTAACAAGCTACTTGAGCCCTGCGTCATGGTTGGCGTCACGGACAAACTGCGTCACAGAAAGCAGCTCGCTAAGTGCTTCTACGACCGGACTGCTCGGGACCTACCAGAGCTGGAGGTGGGTGAAACGATAAGGATGAAACCGCTGCCGGGAGACCACACAGGACTTTGGAGGCTGGGCACATGCCTGCAGAGAGTTGCACCACGTTCTTACCTGGTGGATGTTGGTGGCTCCCTCTATCGTCGCAATCGGGTGGATCTGCGCGTAGCAGAGCAGACAAACCAGAACACGCCATACACTCACCTAGATGAGCTGGATCACAGTCCAGGCCTAAGGGTAATGGGTGCAGAATTGAGACATGGGCCAACTGAAGGTGAGGCTTCTACCCCACCAAGCTCTCCAGCTCGTGCCCCTAATCCTACCCCTGTCAGAGCCAATACTTACTCACGGGTGGGTCGGCTGTGCAAGCCACCGGACAGGCTTACTCTGTAAGCAAGGGACTGTTAACTTGCCCTCGGTTAATTAAAATCTATATTTGTTCTTAAATAATTAAATTAAAATTAAAAAAGGAAGATGACAACTGAAGTAAAAAATAAATGTAATGCTTTTTCTATTGTTATGACCTGACTGTTAAGAACTTAATGTTATGCCTTTATGTTTGCACTTTCTATTGAAAAGGATGATGTTACGGAGTCTAGTTGATAGGTAATCGACTAGCCGGACTGTTCCCCGGACTCCAGTTGTAGCCATTCGTACAATGCACAAACAAGGCTATTGAACCTGACATTGGTGTCTGTCGTTATTCCTTTATCTAACATATCATACTGGAACAAGTTTGTTTTGATATTTTAACCTGCGTGTCGTGATCGCGTTTGGTGTGGGGGGAGGCAAAATTAATTTATGCTAGATAGCGCACGATGGTGCACGCGCGAGCCGGTTTGGGTTCCGTGTAAGGCTCGTATTTCTGTGTGTTTATTATAGTTAAGTCTATGATTTGATATTTGATAGAGTAGTCCGACTGAGGGGTGGTAGGCAGCAGCAGGCTCGTAATAGTTAAAGGTATATGGTTTAGAGAGAAATAGTCGTTATAATTCCTGTAATAACTTGCGGCTGAACTTGAAAGTGGTTCCTTCGTTATTTTACCGTTCATGTCTTCCATAGAGAATGTCTTGATCTACTTCAAATAAGGTCTGTGTTTCGTGCAGGCTTAAACCGCCTCGGCGTTTTGATACCCGTGCAAATCTCACTAAGATAAGGTAACGTTTGTCAACATGTATTCATAAATCCACTCTACAAAAAAAATGATCTTCGCTTATATTTAGTCAATATTGATCAGAGTTACCTTGTCCTATGGATATCTACACCGTTATAAAATTGGCAAGGTGGTGTAAGCCTACACGAAACACAGACCTTATTTTAAGTGAATCTAAAAATATCCTATGGAATAAATGAATGAAGGAACCGCTTGTCAGATTTTGCTAGAAGGTGTCATGGGAATTATGACCATTATTAAAATAGGATTTCCTGCATATAGAAATTACAGTTTTTGTTTTCAACATTCATCACAGGTAACTTAAACTCTATTTTTATTCAAACAGTTGAGAGTATTTTCTCCTAAGCAGACTCTTCAGTATCATTGTCACTTCAGAGCTGTGTGTGTGTGTGTGTGTGTGTGTGTGTGTGTGTGTGTGTGTGTGTGTGTGTGTGTGTGTGTGTGTGTGTTCTAAAACGTCTTAACTGGGAATATTGAAGACCCATGGAAGCTTGTGGTTCGTTTTAACATATGTTCTCATGTTATTTGAGACTAAATTGATTTTATTTATGTATTATATTAAGTTAAAATAAAAGTGTTCATTGTTCATTCAGTATTGTTGCAATTGTCATTATTACAAAAATGTGTGTGTGTGTGTGTGTGTGTGTGTGTACAGTGGGGAGAACAAGTATTTGATAACCTGCAAAATCGGCAGTGTTTCCTACTTAGAAAGCATGTAGAGGTCTGTACTTTTTATCATAGGTACGCTTCAACTGTGAGATGGAATCTAAAACAAAAATCGAGAAAACAACATTGTATGATTTTTAAGTAATTAATTTGCTTTTTATTGCATGCTAGCTACATTCTTCTATTAGCTCTGGAAAACAATGCTAATTGCGTCAAAGAAGTATTAGCATGTGTTGTATTTTGAAGCTACCCTGGCCTTATGACTCCCAAGTGGCGCAGCTGTCTAAAGCACAGTGTCTCAGTGCTATGGGCGTCACTACAGACACCCAGGTTCAAATCCAGACTGTGTTTCTATCAAAGTAAGTGCCTTATTACGATATAATGTCGTGTTTTACCGTTTCTACTACAGCTCACTGTGTGTATGGAGCATAATATATTTGTGTATATTCCTTATAACCGCGGACACGTGAGGTAACGTTACTCATTTCATAACCTTTATGGTGTTATATTCAATTGTGCTTATGTAGCTAGCTACATTATTCTATTAGCTCTGTAAAACAATGCTAATTGCGTCAGAGAAGATTTGGCTTGTTGTATTTTGAAGCTACCCTGGAAAAATGGAAAAATATCTTCTTATACCACTTGGTCGTTTTCTGAGTGCATTACACAAAGCTGTTTATCATCTCCGCTTATCCACTGATCACATTTTGAGGTTATAGTCAAGCACGCAGTCTGGTTTGATGTTTCTCTGTCTGGTTTGTTTCTCTCTCCCGTCAGGTGGTCCACCTTCCCTGTGGCCCGACATGGTTGCTGTATGGACAGTGGAGAGGACATGGACGTCTCGTTTGTCATGCCACTTTACTACCAACAGTTGACATTTCTTATTTTGTATAACGGGTCATTTAGGATGGCAGTAGCATTGTTGATGAATATTGTGCTCCAGTATTCTTTTAGGGAGTTCTTCTTTACTATCCCCATGAGAAGGACTGTCACCAGGAAGGTATACATTTCACTAATTGTGGTTGTCCCCCCCCCCCCCCACTCCTGGCTCTCTCTTCTCCTGTAGTGATTGGTTTCTGCTATGTCTCCCACCAGCTCCTCTGTCAGAAACAACTTGAAGCACTTTGCCTCAGATGGAAATGGCTAGGGGCGTTGCACTCCAGACTGGGACTCGTCAAAGCAAACAGCAGGGCCAGGAGGGGTGAAATGGCTGGCAGCCTTCCAGCTACCACAGAACTCCTGTACTTCATCCACTGTCGGTCTGCCTCCATCACCACCAGCATCTTCAAAGGGAACTGGGACTTTGTCAGTGGACAAGGGTTCCTCAGATTCAGGGTTCTCAATGGCTGGGGGGCAGCTCCTCACTGTCAGAATCTGATTCCTGACTTTCAGAGTCACTGTCAGAATTTTTTTACATCTCCAGAATTTCCGCATTTGTCAGTTGTCTCCTTTTGAAAGACATTGCTAATGCTACAGCTTAGCTCACTAGCTACATACATAAACAACAACACTGAATGGCTCAGAGTGAGAGGTTATGTGATTGATTGCCTGCACGCGCCATTTGTATCGATAAATTACTATCAGAAAATGTTTTGTGTGGTATTATTGATATATTTACTGTTTTATCCACGTTTTTCAATTACCGGTGATAAATCATGCATTCCAATTCTTGCATAGATTGTAATGGGCACATATTTTGTGCCTATTAGGGTGTACTAATTGGTTGTACTGATTATGATGAGCTAAGCTAATTCCAGCTTTGTTTGGAGCCATGTTTGTTGACATACAATACATTCTGGGCGTCACGTAATCGTCTGTCGGACCAAAGATGTTATAAGAAAATGAGGTGAGTAAGGGTTCACAAATTTTTTGAGAACTTCCCGGAAGTGAATGGTGGGATGTGAACGATGGTAGACGACACACCCCCTTCAACATGCATACTATAAACAGACCAAACTCATGTCTTCTCTTATTATCTGGTTTCTGTGAGAGAAAAAAAGCACGGCAGCTTGCAGAAACTAACCATCTTCGGATTACTTTCGATTACTAGAAAGTGTTTTACTCAATTATTTCAATCAATGGTGAGCTCACCCGTGATGTGATTAATTATAATAGTAATTGTTATTTGCTAATTCATAATATAGTTTCTCAGCCAGAGAGTTATAAAAATATGACCGCCTGTGAATTAGCGCTAGGACAAATGTAGCCCACATTGTTTTTGGTTTGGATGATTGTGTTATGCTGTAGATACTTCTGTGAATCTCTGAACATTGCATTACAAAATAAACTTTGTAAAGACTGTGTTTGTGCAAAATGTTTCTGAAAAAACAGTGGCCAGCTCAAATGCTGATTGTTGCATCATTCGAAACTGGCCGTTCTAATCACACCGGTTTGATCGTACGCTACAGGGACCACTGTAGAATGATCACACCCATGTGTTGGTACATGTGAAAAAGTTAATAGTCAAAGTGGGTACACTTCCTGATAAACTCAGTCACCGTATCAGTATATTCGTCAATGTTATTATCGGAGGCTACCCGGAACATATCCCAGTTCACGTGATCAAAATAATCTTGAAGCGTGGATTGCGATTGGTCAGACCAGCTCTGAATAGTCCGGGCACATCCTGTTTGAGTTTCTGCCTATAGGAAGGGAGGAAAAAAATGGAGGCGTTGTCAGATTTGCCCTAAAGGAGGGCGAGGGAGCGCCTTGTAGTCATCCTGGAAGTTGAAGTAGCATCTGATTTATATGTCAACATTGACAGCTTTTGTTTCCATAAACAACTTTTGTTTCAGGCCAAGCAGCTGAACTGTCAGCCATGGGTGCCAGATTGAGAGCCAGTGAGAGAGAGGTGGAGGATCTGATGTGAGAGACCACAGACAGAACAAAAGGTGGCCTTCTCAGCACGTTTGACTGATGACAGAGTTGTAGGACCCTTCGATACTGAACACACACGGGTCTACCCCAAAGTCTTCAACGACATTGGCCAAGCCCACAACCCAACGACAGGAATCTTCACGGCACCAGTGAGAGGGTTCCACAACTTCAGATTCAGAGCCTGTAACAACCAGAGCGATAAGAGCGTAGTTGTTATCATGTCCGTAAATGGCAAGTTCATTCTGCACAATTATGAGCATGAACCTGATTCCCAACTTAGGTGTATGTCTAATGCAGTCGGTCAGCAGCTGGAGAAGGGAGATGTGTGTTGGGAGAGATGTGGCGGTCCTCAGGGAACCAGCTCTTTGTTAGCAATATGAATTGCATCATATTCAATGGCTCTCTGCGCTTCCCTATGTGAGAACACTATAACTGCTGTAAAGGTCTCAGGTGAGGAGTCTGTATTGTAAGGACCTCTTGGAGCCCCAAAAGCTCCTCTTACAACAATTAATAAAACAATTTAAAAAATGTGTCTGTGTTGTTTGTTAACAAACTGTTTACAAACATTGAAATAAAACAACATATATTTTGGGGTTAGGGTTGGGTAAGCCAATTGTAGGTCATGAGCTACTTCTAAAATATATTCTTCAAGAATTAATGGGTCTTTAATACCATTCATTGACATGACCATTGAGCAGATGTAAATATTGCAGATTGTACCTTAAAGATTTGATTTGTTAAATGTGTTCCTGTGATAAAGGGGATTGGGTTGAGGTCGGGTGATTGTGGAGGCCAGGTCATCTGATGCAGCACTCCATCACTCTCCCTCTTGGTCAAATAGCCCTTACACAGGCTGGAGGTGTGTTGGGTCATTGTCCTGTTGAAAAACAAATGATAGTCCCACTAAGCGCAAACCAGATGGGATCGTTGCAGAATGCTGTTTTAGCCATACTGGTTAAGTGTGCCTTGAATTGTAAATGAATCACAGAGAGTGTCACCAGCAAAGCACCCCCACACTATGACACCTCTTCCTCCATGCTTCACGGTGGGAACCACACATGTAGAGATGGTCCGTTCACCTACTCTGCGTCTCACAAAGACACTGTTGTAGGAACCAAAAATCTAAAATTCGGACTTGTCAGACATAAAGGACAGATTTCCACAGGTATAATGTCGATTGCTTGTGTGTCTTTGCCCAAGCAAGTCTCTTCTTCTTATTGGTGCCCTTTAGTAGTGGTTTCTTTGCAGCAATTCAACCATGAAGACCTGATTCACGCAGTTTATGTTGAGATGTGTCTGTTACTTGAACTCTGTGCAGCATTTATTTGGGCTGCAATTTCTGAGGCTGGTAACTCTAATGAACTTATCCTCTGCAGCAGAGGTAACTCTGGGTCTTCCTTTTCTGTGGCGGTCCTCATGAGAGCCAGTTTCATCATAGCTATCCCAGTCTGCTGTGCCCACATGCTTCAAGATGGCCACTACTGTTCCTGTTCCCAAGAAAGCTAAAGTAACTGAATTAAATGACTATTGCCATGTAGCACTCACTTCTGTCAACATGAAGTGCTTTGAGAGACTAGTCAAGGATCATATCACCTCCACCCTACCTGATACCCTAGACCCACTCCAATTTGCTTACTGCCCCAATAGGTCCACATACCACGCAATCGCCATCACACTGCACACTGTACACTGCCCTATCCCATCTGGACAACAGGAATACCTGTGTAAGAATGCTGTTCATTGACTACAGCTCAGCATTTAACACCATAGTACCCTCCAAGCTCATCATTAAGTTTGAGGACCTAAGTCTGAACCCCTGAGTCTGAACCTCCTGAACTTTCTGACGGGTCACCCCCAGGTGGTGAAGGTAGGAAACAACATCTCCACCCCGCTGATCCTCAACACGAAGGTGTGTTCTCAGCCCTCTCCTGTACTCCCTGTTCACCCATGACTGCGTGGCCATGCTCGCCTCTAACTCAATCATCAAGTTTGCAGACGACACAACAGTGGTAGGCTTGACTACCAACAACAATGAGACGGCCTACAGGGAGGAGGTGAGGGACCTCGGAGTGTGTTGTCAGGAAAATAACTTCTCACTCAACGTCAACAAAACAAAGGAGATGATTGTGGACTTCAGGAAACAGGAGAGGGAGCACCCCCCACCCACATCGACGGGACAGCAGTGAAGAAGGTGGAAAGTTTTAAGTTTCTCGGCATACACATCACGGACAAACTGAAATGGTCCACCCACAAAGACAGCGTGGTGAAGAAGGTGCAACAGCGTCTCTTCAACCTCAGGAGGCTGAAGAAATTTGGCTTGTCACCTACAACACTCACAAACTTTTATAGTTGCACAATCGAGAGCATCCTATCGGGCTGTAACACCGCCTGGTACGGCAAAGGCTCTGCCCAAAACGGCAAGGCTCTCCGGAGGGTATTGCGGCCTGCACAACACATCACCGGGGGCAAACTACCTGACTGTTAAACAGCCATCACTAACATAGAGTGGCTGCTGCCAACATGCAGACTCAAATCTCTTGCCACTTTAATACATTTAACAAATGGATCTGATGAGGTTTTCACTGGTCACTTAAATAACAGCACTTTAATAATGTCTACATATGCTACGTTACTCATCCCATATGCATATACTGTATTCTATACCATCTACTGCATCTTGCCTATGCCGCACGGCCATCGCTCATCCATATATTTATGTGTACATTTGTGTGTTACATTTGTGTGTGTAAGATAGTCATTGTGAATTTGTTAGATTACTTGTTAGATATTACTGCATTGTCGGAACTAGAAGCACAAGCATTTTGCTACACTCACATTAACATCTGCTAATATTGTGTATGTGACCAATACAATTTGATTTGATTTGATTCAATGTTATGTTACTGCACTTGAAGAAACTTTCAAAGTTCTTGGCATTTTATGGATTGACTGACCTTCATGTATTAAAGTAATGATGGACTGTCATTTCTCTTTGCTTAATTGAGGTGTTCTTGCCATAATATGGACTTGGTCTTTTACCAAATAGGGCTATCTTCTGTATACCACCTCTACAACTGATTGGCTCAAACACATTAAGAAGGAAAGAAATTCCCCAAATTAACTTTTAACAAGGCACACCTGTTAATTGAAATGCATTCCAAGTGACTACCTCATGAAGTTGGTTGAGAGAATGCCAAGAGTGTGCAAAGCTGTCATCAAGGCAAAGGGTGGCTACTTTGAAGAATCTAAAATCTAAAATACATTTTGATTTGATTAACACTTTTTTGGTTACTACATGATTCCATATGTGTAATTTCATAGTGTTGATGTATTCACTATTTTTCTACAATGTAGAATGTAGTGAAAATAAAGAAAAACCCTTAATTGAGTATGTGTGTCCAAACTTTTGACAGGTACTGTATATTATTGCCATACCAACCAAAGATGTTAGGATTTTGAGAATTTAGTGAATCTCATTAAAAAAGGGAACAATAATAATAACAAAATGTACATGGATGATGGTTACAATATGTATTACTTGTAAGTAACATACAATGTAAATACTTCAGGGAATTAATGTTCATGGGATGTTCCTCCAGGCTATGGCAATCATAAATATCTGGCAGTAATATTTGCGGTTTCACCTCACGCAGAATAATTCACAGTTTTATGTCAATAGCAAATTAGTGCATCTCTTTCTCTACCTCTCCTGTTGTGCAGTGACCACATACACACTCCTCTTTGGGTAACCATGTCTTTTTGTGTCTTTTTGTGTCTTGCCAATTGGTGGTCGCTGAGTCTGTATTTGGTCAGGATCTGTTTTGTATCTCTGATAGAGTACAGATATTCTGCCAATTTGTGTTCTCTTTTGAGGACCAAATTGCAATTTAGTTTATTCTGTGTTTTTTTTCTTCAATTTGTCAAATGGGAGGTTTTAATTTCTGTAACAATCTGATTTGATTTCTCTCTCTCATGCTTTTCAAATGTCTTCTGTATGTCAATTTAGCCCAATCCATATAGGTCGATTCACCTGTCTGTAAAGGGTTAAAACTGTGAACTAACACCTTTGGCTGAGGGCCCTGTTAGGGAGAGACAGTACAGTACACTGAAAAGGTCACGCAGAGAGGTCTGTGTGCTCCTGATCTCCGTGGCCGATGTATGACGTTTACGTGCATTAACGCTCGCAAGGCTGCCGGCCCAGACAGCATCCCAAGCCACGTCCTCAGAGCATGTGCAGACCAGCTGGCTGGAGTGTCACATTCAATCTCTTAATATCCCAGCCTGTTTTCACCACTTGCTTCAAGATGTCCACCATTGTTCCTCTAACCAAGAAAGTGAAGGTAGCTGAACTAGCTGAGCTACCACACCGTAGCACTCAATTCTGTAATCACAAAGTGCTTTGACAGGCTAGTTAAGGACCATACCACAACCATACTATCTGACACCCTAGACCCACGACAATTTGCATACCGCCCCAACAGATCCATGGACGACGCAATCGCCATTGCATTGCACACACACATTATGCCACCTGGACAAGAGGAATACCTATGTAAGAAGGCTGTTCATCGACTACAGCTCAGTGTTCAACACCATAGTTCCCTCCAAGCTCGACACCAAGCACAGGGCCCTGGGTTTGAATCCCTCTCGGGGGAACTGGATCCTAGACTTCCTGACGGGCCGTCTTGTACTCCCTGTTCACCCATGACTGCCTGGCAACGCACGTCTCCAACTCCATCATCAAGGTTGCTGGCGATACATCAGTGGTAGGCCGGATTACCAACAATGACGAGACAGCCTACAGGTAGAAGGTGTGCCTTGGAGGAGTGGTGTCAGTACGCCCCCCATTTTATGGCTCCACTGCATCACAGTGCTAGAGACGTCACCAAAGACCCTGGTTCGATCCCGGGCTGTATCACAACCGGCAGTGATCGGAAGTCCCATAGGGAGGCGCACAATTGGCCCAGTATCCGGGTTAGGGGAGGGTTTGGCCGGGGTAGGCTGTCATTGTAAATAATATTTTTTTTTAACAGACTTGCCTAGTTAAATAAAGGTTAAATAAAAAATTTAAAATCATTGGCGTGCATATCACTCAGGACCTGAAATGGTCCCTTCACACCGACAGTGTGGTGAAGAAGGTGCAACAGCGCCTCTTCATCCTCAAGAGGATAAAGACATTTGGCTTGGCCCTTAAGACACAGATGCACGATTGAGAGCAGCCTGTCGGGCTCTATCACCGCCTGGCAATTGCACCGTCCGCAACCGACGCATCGGGGACACACTGCCTGTCCTCAGGACATCAACAGCACCGTCACAGGAAGGCCAAGAAGACCATCAAGGACCTCACCTCAGCCACCCAAGCCACGGCCTGTTCACCCCACTACCATCTAGAAGACAGAGACAGCACAGGTGCATCAAATCTGGGACAGAGAGACTGATAAACAGCTACTATCCCCAGGCCATCAGACCGTTAAACGCCGGCCCCCTAAACTAGACAGCCTCTGCACACTACTCTGCCCTCTGCCCAGTACTCTACCCTGTCCCTTAGTCACGGTCACTAGCCGGCTACCACCGGGTACTCCACCCTGCACCTTAGGAACTGCTGCCCTATGTACATAGTCATTGAACACGGGCCACTTTATAATGTTTATAGACTAGTTATACATCTACTGCTGTGCTAAATTGTTTTACTACTTCTTAATGTTTTATTACTGTGTGTTTGTCTGACATTTACTGCACTGACGTGATAGGAACAAGAGCATAAGGCTTTCGCGACACCCACCATAACACCTGCTAACTGTGTCGGCGACCAACGCATTTAGACCAGATTGGATTTGATTTAACGACTGGGCTAAAAAGGACAAAAGTAATAATAGGATCAACTGAGTAGCCTACAATCCCCAATCTACTGGTAGACACACACGTCCCGTTGAATTCACGTGCAAATGTGTCATAAAATGTGTTAGTTACAGCGTATAAAACATCCGTGAGCTGCTTTCAGAGAGCCCAAGTGCCATAGTGGAAGCTGACTTCATGACGATAGTATTCTTGTGTTGTGTGAGAAAGAGAGCCCAGGGCTTAGTGAGTGAGTGAAACACAAGCCCCCCTTTTCCCGCCCTCCCTCCTTCCTATACACATCTGTAATAACAGCAGGACTTGGATGCACTCCGGCCCTCATCGCCACCTGTGTGTGTGTGTGTGTGTGTGTGTGTGTGTGTGTGTGTGTGTGTGTGTGTGTGTGTGTGTGTGTGTGTGTGTGTGTGTGTGTGTGTGTGTGTGTGTGTGTGTGTGTGTGTGTGTGTGTGTGTGTGTGTGTGTGTGTGTGCATAAGTGTAAAGGCATAGGGGCCCACTCACACCAATCAGCTGAGACAAAACTGCAAACTCCGCCCACCACTGCCACCTCCAAAACGAACCAGTCACCATGGTTTCTACCTCTGCGCCAGCAAAACGTTCAGACTAACAGTCCGAGAAGGAGAGGAAGAGTTGAACGTTGTAAAGTTACAGTAATGTCAATGTTTTTACAGTAAGGCATGACTTCCCTATTGATTCCGTAGCTGATGCTAAATAGTTTAAATAGATCCATGTGATATGAAGCACATTAACACATTATGACAGCCACAATATGACACAACTCTAGTCTGAAAACAACCCATTTAATCACATACCACATTCTAGCCTGCCCTGGCCAATCCAAAACTAAAGAGCAAAACACCAAAGATAATGATACTGTCTTCACTGAGTGGATCCCCGAGTTAAATACAGAGAGCTGAGGTGTCCTGGTACAATTCTCTGGGATACTCCAGGTGCCATAGGTGTGGTGGGACAGTGCCAGGTAGCTATGGCTACGTGACTGGAGTCACACCTGAGACCGAGACACTCTGTGCCAATACAGACCCAAAGGAATGAATAAATATTGACTTGAACGGAGGGCGACATTCACACTGGAGGAAAAGGGGAGAAGAGGGAGGGAAGGAAGGAGAGGGAGCGATGTAGAAAGAGAGAACACCTAGGGAGAGAAAGATAGAAGAGATACGGCGGGAGGGTCAAACTGACAAGGAAAGAAATGTAGACATTAAACAGCAATAGCTTGTGACTGATTGGTGTGTCGAGGGAGAGAGGGCAGAGAGAGTGAGAGAGAGAGTGAGTGAGTGAGAGTGAGAGAGACTGAGAGAGCGAGAGTGTCAGAGACAGAGAGAGGGAGAGAAAGAGAGAGAGAGCAGAGAGAGAGAGAGAAAGATAGAGAGAGAGAGCGAGAGTGTGAGACAGAGAGAGGGAGAGAGAGAGAGCGAGAGAGAGAGAGAGCGAGAGTGTGAGACAGAGAGAGGGAGAGAGAGAGAGAGGGAGAGAGAGAGAGAGACAGAGAGAGAGAGAAACAAAGTGGTAGAAAGAGAACATAAAGTCGGTGAGAAAGAGAGGAAAGGGGAGAAAAAGTGATGGAGCGAGAGAGAGAGAGCGAGAGAGGTAGAGGTAGAGAGAGAGAGACAGAGAGAGGTAGAGGTAGAGGTAGAGAGAGAGAGAGAGAGAGACAGAGAGAGGTAGAGAAGTCTAGCAGTGAGGCCAAACCCACCCAGCTCAGAAGGGTTCTCTGCTGAGGAGGGCCAGAGCTCAGCAGATCCCAGAGGACTGAGCCAACACTACAGGAATGCTGTGGTCCCAACCACTCTGTGTGTGTGTGTGTGTGTGACTGACTGGGTCTGCCGCTGTGACAAAGGCTCTCTTCTTATTCACACTAATGACCACAAAGCACTCAGAGAGTCTACACACTTTAGACTCAATTTGCAGGCAATCACACGTACATGTACTCCTACAGTTTGACTTTCATTACATTTACATTTAAGTCATTTAGCAGACGCTCTTATCCAGAGCGACTTACAAATTGGTGCATTCACCTTATGACATCCAGTGGAACAGTAGTGCATCTAAATCTTTTAAGACATTCCACGTGTTAATGCAGACAACAAAACATTGCAATTCCACAGTAAGTAAAGAGGGGGGTGGTTCTCAGAGGAGGCCTCCTTGTTCACTCACTCTACCTGGCTACTACCTGCTTCCTCATACACACATGCACCCACACACATGCACCCACACACACACACACACACACACACACACACACACACACACACACACAGGCCAACACAATCGACACACGCACCTGCGGTTATACAGCAGCAGGAAAAGGAAAAGGCAAAGCCACTGGCATGGAGAGGACCTTCTCACGGCAGCCACTCTGCCTGCTGGGAACAGGCCTGCTAGACCACATCAAAGAGAGAGAGAGAGGCCTGGGCAGAGCCAAGAATAGCCAGAAAAGACTGCACCTGTAGCACAGCTAACACAGCTACCAGAGGAAAAGAGGACAAGAGAGGCTTTCACTGGGAGCTAGAGGAGGGAGAGAGAGAGAGAGAGAGAGAGAGAGAGAGAGAGAGAGAGAGAGAGAGAGAGAGAGAGAGAGAGAGAGACAGACAGACAGAGAGAGAGAGAAACAAAGTGGTAGAAAGAGAACATAAAGTCGGTGAGAAAGAGAGGAAAGGGGAGAAAAAGTGATGGAGCGAGAGAGGTAGAGGTAGAGAGAGAGAGACAGAGAGAGGTAGAGGTAGAGGTAGAGAGAGAGAGACAGAGAGAGGTAGAGGTAGAGGTAGAGAGAGAGAGACAGAGAGAGGTAGAGGTAGAGAGAGAGAGACAAAGTGGTAGAAAGAGAACATAAAGTCGGTGAGAAAGAGAGGAAAGGGGAGAAAAAGTGATGGAGCGAGAGAGAGAGCGAGAGAGGTAGAGGTAGAGAGAGAGAGAGCTAGTATATGTGCCCTCCACCTCAACTTCCTCCCTGGTTTGCTGCCAGCGGCTGGTCCACATCTGGAGGGCGGTCTCCACACATTCCTCAGGATTCCTGCTCGCCTCCCATCCCTCCCGCCTCTCAATCGGAACATTCACACACACACACACGCATACACACTACCCACACACAGATAGATACAACCATGCACAGACACAAACAAACCGACGGACAGACACGTGCACGCGCACACACAAATACATGTGTTCACTCACATTTCCTGCTTATTCCTTCCTCATTCCGGGAATCTTCCAACCGGGATTTCTGTAAAACCTGGGATATTTGGGAAAGTTACCGGAATTTTGCAAGCCTAGGTCTGAGCATCCTCTTCGGCCCATGCATTACTTATGAGTAAGGCATGCAGTACCAGGGTGGCCACTGGGTGGTAGCAGCAGACAGCAGAGTGCACAGCCCAGACACAAGAGCAGCCAGGCACAAAGGAGTGCTGTTCTGTCCTCCTCATCCCCACAGAGTAAACAGTTCTTTCCCACGGGAAGGAACAAGTGATGCTCCTGTCTACTAGCCACATGGTATGTGGAGGAGGATCATGACACACACACACATACAGAGAGAGAAAGAGAGAGAGAGAGAGAGAGAGAAACATCTACCCATGCACACACTCCCCAAATTCCAGGTCTAATGCAGGGGCATCTGACCGCGGTTGAACCAGCGACCAGATGTGTCTAAATCCTATAGGGGCAATATCTGTGGTCATAGTCATCAATGTAATAGCCGGATCAGCGTAGGATTGGGCCTGGGTAATATGTTCACCTGTATAAGTGGTACATGTTGTCTTACCTGGCACTCTCGAACGTGGTCGATGAGGTCTTTCCTATGGCTCCGAACCCTACACCAACAGCAAGGCCCTCTACAAGAGAACGAAAACACATAGCCATGGAGGTTGAAGTTGAACATGTGTGTGTGTTGTAGTGTGTAAGTGAGAAAGAGAAAGGGAGAGCGAGAGAGAGAGAGAGAGAGAGAGAGAGAGAGAGAGAGAGAGGGAGAATGGACAAATGATAACAGAATTAAGGATAGGGGTTAAGGTTAGGTTTAAGGGTTAGGGAAAATAGGATGTTGAATGGGAATCAATTGTTTGGTCCCCGCAAGGATAGTAAAACAAATGTGTGTGTGTAAGTGAGAGAAAGAAAGAAAGACAGACAGAAAGAGACTCCAAAATTTATTGCGAGGCACCATTCAAGTTCAAATAGGCTAAACGGTGGTCTGCCACATCACGACGTCGTCCCCATTTATGTGTGGAGGGTCAAACGCTACATGTTCTCTTCTGCCATCTAGTGTTAGTGAGAGGAACTTCATCCTTATCTCCGACTTCTCATTACTGCCTTCGAGGTGTGGATCGATGGACGAGTGGGTTATCTCTATTTAATCCTCCCTCTCTCACAGTCTGCAACTTTATCTCCTTTTCTCTTTCCATCTTCTCTCTTTTTCGTTTCGCTCCCCATCTCTCTGTACACCTCCTCTATTACTCATACCTCTCAATCTCCCTCAATATGAGTGAACGTGCAACAGACGAACGCTGACACACACAGCTCCCCGGTGTAGATTTACGGGTGGGTAAAACAGCCGAGGCAGAACTAAGCCATATCTTTCTCTCCCTCCCTCCCCCTTCCCACGGGCTTCGAGAAATAAACTCTTACAGGTCATGTAAGTGAATTAGAAAAAAGAGAAAGAAGGAGAACCATTCGGTCCCTATGTCTCCCCCGGGCTCTGACAGGAGAGGGGGAGGAGGAGGTCGCTGATATATTCGCACAGCTTGAAATACATGGTGTATTCAGATGAGCAGGCCTGTCGAAGCCATTACGGAGGAGCCCATTACAAACTCAGGCAGAGGGAGTACTACCTTAATTTGTTCCTGTATGGGACATTAGGAGGGGTGCTGTTTAGGGGAAGGAGGGTGGTGGTGGTGGTGGGGGGGGTATAGACAAGGATGTGGTATAGACAAGGAGGTGGTCTATCCCATGTGGGAGCCAGGTTTAAGTAATCTGCTAGAGTAACGTACAGTGACTTCAGAATGTATTCATACCCCTTGACATATTCCACGTTTTGTTGTGTTACCACATGAATTCAAAATGGATGAAATAGATTTTTTTTGGTCAGACATCGACACAGAATAACCCATGACAAAGTGAAAACATGTTTTTGATTTTTTTTTGCACATTTATTGAAATACCTCATTTACATACAGTTGAAGTCGGAAGTTTACATACACTTAGGTTGGAGTCATTCAAACTCGTTTTTCGACCAAATTTCTTGTCAACAAACTATAGTTTTGGCAAGTCGGTTAGGACACCAAACTTTGTGCATGACACAAGTCATTTTCCCAACAATTGTTTACAGACAGATTATTTCACTCATAATTCACTGTATCACAATTCGAGTTTACTGTGCCTTTAAACAGCGTGGGAAATTCCAGAAAATGATGTCATGCCTTTAGAAGCTTCTGATAGGCTAATTTGACATAATTTGAGTCAATTGGAGGTGTACCTGTGGATGTATTTCAAGGCCTACCTTCAAACTCAGTGCCTCTTTGCTTGACATCATGGGAAAATCAAAAGAAATCAGAAAAAAATGTACACCTTCACATCCTTGGGAGCAATTTCCAAATTCCTGAAGGTACCACGTTCACCTGTACAAACAATAAATAGTACGCAAGTATAAACACCATGGGACCACGCAGCCGTCGTTCCGCTCAGGAAGGAGACGCGTTCTGTCTCCTAGAGATGAATGTACTTTGGTGCAAAAAGTGCAAATCAATCCCAGAACAACAGAAAAGTACCTCGTGAAGATGCTGGAGGAAACAGGTACAAAAGTATCTACATCCACAGTAAAACAAGCCCTATATCGACATAACCTGAAAGGGTGCTCAGCAAGGAAGAAGTCTCTGCTCCAAAACCGCCATAAAAAAGCCAGACTATGGTTTGCAACTGCACATGGGGACAAAGATTGTACTTTTTGGAGAAATGTCCTCTGGTCTGATGAAACAAAAATAGAACTGTTTGGCCATAATGACCATCTTTATGTTTGGAGGAAAAAGGGGGAGGTTTGCAAGCCGAAGAACACCATCCCAACCGTGAAGCACTAGGGTGGCAGCATCATGGTGTGGGGGGGGCTTTGCTGCAGGAGTGACTGGTGCACTTCACAATATAGATGGCATCATGAGGGAGGGAAATTATGTGAGAGGAAAATTACGTGGATATATTGAAGCACCATCTTAAGACATCAGTCAGGAAGTTAAAACTTGGTCGCAAATGGGTCTTCCAAATGGACAATGACCCCAAGCATACTTACAAAGTTGTGGCAAAATGGCTTAAGGACAACAAAGTCAAGGTATTGGAGTGGCCATCACAAAGCCCTGACCTCAATCCTATTGAACATTTTTGGGCAGAACTGAAAAGGCGTGTGCGAGCAATGAGGCCTACAAACCTGACTCAGTTACACCAGCTCTGTCGGGAGGAATGGGCCAAAATTCACCCAACTTATTGTGGGAAGCTTGTGGAAGGCTACCCGAAACGTTTGACCCAAGTTAAACAATTTAAAGGCAATGCTACCAAATACTAATTGAGTGTATGTAAACTTTTGACCCACTGTGAATGTGGTGAAAGAAATACCAGCTGCAATAAATCTTTCTCTCTACTATTATTCTGACATTTCAGAACTTCCAGAGCTTCCATATAGCAATTCTAAATAGCAGAATTGGTCAGGAGCCCATAAGACAGCTACTATACACAGCAGCTCCATCTTTTTTTGCTGACCAGTATTCAAACCATGTAGTCAATGACCATCACACCATAACAATTCTGATTTGCAGGTTTGTGGTCTGAGTGTGTTATGACATATACAAAGCAGTGAGTGTCAAAATCTGTGTCAAAAGCTCCAGGGTCTTCTCTGTGTCTGGGAGATAGTTAACCTTTCATGAACTGATCCCTGGTGGTGCCTTTGGGAAGTTGTGTCGGGATGTCTCTTCTCCTCTGCCTGTCTTTTTCCTTTTCTCATGTGGGGCTAGACACACAGCAGAGCAGGCCGGTAGAGACCTTACGGCCCAGGTTTGGAGTGTGTGTGGACGGTTGTGTGTGTACGTGCGTGTGTGTCTCTGTCTGCTGGCGGCCATGTCGTGACATCTCCGCTTGTTGTTTCATGGTGTTTCACACAAGGCAGTCGGCCCTGACATCATCCATTGTTAACAGACACTCCCCCTTCACCTCTTCCCCTCTCTTCTCTCCTCCACTCCCTCTTCCAACTCTTCTCCCCTTTCTCCAAATATATGAACTCATCAAGACCTTCGAGGCCTAGGGTGCCTCGCTCCTTGGTAACAGCAACGCCAGATGCTCACCTACACACACCTTGCTGTGTGGGTGTTGTCGTTAAATGTTGCTAGTGAGTCATTCAACAAACGTACATCTTATCAAATGAGCTCAGCCGAGGTCCTGGAGGAACGGAAGGAAGGGAGGAGGAGGAACAGGAGGAGGAAGAAGAGAAAGACGAGGAAGATGTGTACTATTCCTCCTCGTCTCTTTCCATCTCTCCAGGACCTAGTCCGAGCTCATTTGCTTCACCCGCGATAACATCTGCAAAATATGTGTACACGAACAATATAATTGGATTGATGGCGTTTGATGTGTCATACATGTCTACTCCTGGGAAAGGTACAAAGTTCAACTTCACTTAATAAAAGAAAGATTCAGCCATTATGAATGTTATATTGTTTTTGTGCATCTCAGCAATCCTTACAACATATCTACATGCTCTGAGCTCAGGCACAACGAAGACAAACAGAATAAAATTAACTTTGCTAATACAGCTACAGTGGGTATAGAAAGTCACCACCCCCTTTCAAAATGTCCCCCTTTTGTTGCCTTACAGCCTGAAATGAAAACACATAAAAATCTGACTTTTTCCGGCTTTATTTACACACAGTAACCCACAATATCCAAGTTTTAAAAATTAAAAAATAAACGTTTTAAATAAAAGTTCAAACAGTTTAATACCCTATTAGGATAAGTGAACACCCCCCTGAGTTAATACTTGGTGGAAACCCCTTTAGCCACGAGTCTCTTTGAGTACGTCTCTATCTTTGCACACCTAGACTGTGCAACATTTGCCCATTCTTCCTTGCAGAATTGTTCAAGCTCATACAAATTAAATCTTCTCATTTTTCTAAGGGAGGGGGTTCACTTATCCAAATACGGTGTTTCACTGTTTCACTTTAAGTCCATTTTCGTTTTCGAGTTTTTTATATATATTTTTTTCTCAATTATATTGTGGGTTACTGTGAGTAAATAAAGTTTAATTTCATGTGCTTTCATTTCAGACTGTAAGGCAACAAAAGGTGAACATTTTGAAAGGGGGTGGTGGCTTAGTTAATTAGTTCGCAGTATTATAAGATTACAGTGGGCATAATCTTATAATACTGCAAACGAATGAACTAATCAGAGATAAGTGTGTGCGAGTCACTGTGGAAGCTAAGTTTGCATGACTGACATTGAAAAGCATCCAGTCGATTATTTTATTGTTATTTGTCCCCCATTCTCTTTGAAAATAGCGCTATCACTAGGCTATCATAACAATGTCACGCTGTCACCATGAAGTGTCAGAAAATGCCATCGAGCTGTCCTACTGCTGTCATTATTCTATTATGGCGCTGTCTCCTGTCTCTACATAATCATTGCTGACAAGGTCAGAATGATGACAGAAATATCAATAGATCATTTAATTGCCAGGTAAGAGGTTGGTCCCTGTGGTACAAAAGTCTGGAGTTGGCAAAGAAGTGTGAAGTGAAGAAAACTCTTGACTCGCTGGTTTGCATACAACATCTCTAATTAGATAGACAGTCGGAGAGAAGGAAAGAAGCCGTCAAACAGACAAGTGCATTTTCAAAGCGGTAGAGAAACATTTCCCTTAATGGGCAATAGGCCATTCTAGGCATGTTCAAAGGGCTGATGTAGCCGAGCAAAGATGCATATGGACTAAATGCCCTAATGCATCAACTCTGAGGGACACACAGGTAACTAATCCTGAAAAAGAATGACATATGATTTCCTCCCAGCTCTCAGCACGTTGAGCCCTAGAGATAATGAACAACTACTTTTCCAGGGAGGAGAAGTTTAATTACCATTCCTGTTCCCAGTATTGGGGGGTGGAGCACATGTGGAGAGAGAGGGGGGACGAGAGAGAGATGTACAAAAACACACTCAGCCATGTATAGTAACTAACTCTGTTTTTGTCTTCCTGCGTCTTCTCTGTAGGGAAATAATAAACATGTTGCCATGTTCGCACTAGCCAAGCTGTAGCTAATTGATGTGGGAATTGATGTGTGCCAGCGAGGGGCCTGGATCCTTCATCCAGGATTTCGCACAAGGCCTGCACTATCAGAATAGCTTATCAAATCAAATCTTATTGGTCACATACACAAATTCTAGCAGATGCCAGGTGTAACAGCATGGCAGGTGTAGCAAAATGCTTGTGTTCCTAGCTCCAACAGTGCAGTACTATCTAACAATTCACAACAATACACACAAATCTAAAAGTTAAAGAATGAATTTAGAAATATAGAAATATTAGGACGAGCAATGTAGGAGTGACATTGATAAAAATATAGTGGAATAGAATACAGTATATACAAATGAAATGAGTAAAGCAGTATGTAAACATTATTAAAGTGACTAGTGTTCCATTATTAAAGTGACCAGTGATTCCATGTCTATGTTTACGGGGCAGCAGTCTCTAAGATGCAGGGTTGAGTAACCGGGTGTTAGGCGGCTAGTGATGACTATTGAACAGAGTGGTGGCTTTGAGATAGAAGCTGTTTTTCAGACTCTCTGTCCCAGCTTTGATGCATTTGTACTGACCTCGCCTTCTGGATGGTAGTGAACAGGCCATGGCTTGATGAGCTTGATGATCTTTTTGGCCTTCCTGTGACATTGGGTGCTGTAAGGTGTCCTGGAGGGCAGGCAGTGTGCCCTCTGTGATACGTCTCCACCCTCTGGAGAGCTCTGAGGTTGCAGACAGTACAGCTGCCATACCAGGTGGTGATACAGTCCGACAGGATGCTCTCAATTGTGCATCTGTAAAAGTTTGTGAAGGTCTTAGGGGCCTAGACCAATTTCTTCAGCCTCCTGTGGTGAAAGAGGCGCTGTTGAGCCTTTTTCCCAAAACTGTCTGTGTGGGTGGATCATTTCAGATTGTCAGTGATGTGTATGCCGAGTGGCCCAGGAAGTAGGAAGGACTCGGTTGCACAGGGCTGGGATAAGATCCAGGGCCCCGAGGTTAATGATGAGCTTGGAGGGTACTATGGTGTTGAAAGCTGAGCTATAGTCAATGAACAGCATTCTTTAATTTTGTAATTTTTTTTTATTTAACTAGGCAAGTTAGTTAAGAACAAATTCTTATTTTCAATGGTAGCCTAGGAACAGTGAGTTAACTGCCTGTTCAGGGGCAGAACGACAGATTTGTACCTTGTCAGCTTGGGGATTTGAACTTGCAACCTTCTGGTTACTAGTCCAACGCTCTAACCACTAGGCTACCGTGCCGCCCCAGGTGTTCCTCTTGACCAGATGGGATAGGGCAGTGCGCAGTCCGATGGTGATTGCATCGTCTGTGGATCTATTTTGGCAGTATGCAAATTGAAGTGGGTCTTGGGTGTCAGGTAAGGTAAGGTAGAGGTGATATGATCCCTAACTAGCCTTTCAAAGCATTTCATGATGACAGAAGTTGGATTGCGATTCCACTTTGTCACTGAAATGTTTGCTTGTTTGATTGACTTACGGAGGGAATAACTACGCTGTTTGTATTCAACCAAATTCCCAGTCACCTTGCCATGGTTAAATGTGGTGGTTCATGCATTCACTTTTGTGCGAATGCTGACCATCTATCCACAGTTTCTGGTTTGGATAGGTCTTAATAGTCACAATGGGAACAACATCCCCTATACACTTACTGATGAAGTCAGTCACTGTTTCCGTGTATACTCATTGACTACACGGAACAAATCCCAGTCTGCATGATCAAAACAATCTTTGATGCATGGTTTCTGATTGGGTCAGACCAGCATTGAATAGATCTTTGCACAGGTACTTCCTGTTGGAGTTTCTGACTATAGGAAGGGAGGAGCAAAATGGAGTTGTGATCTGATTTGCAGAATGGAGGCAAGGGACTTTCAGGCATCCCGGAAGGGAGAGTGGTCAAATTCTTTCCAGCGCGAGTACTACAGTCAATTTGTTGATAGAACTTTGGTGGCGTTTTCCTAAAATTTGATTGGTTAAAATCCCCAGCTACAATAAATGGGGCCTCAGGATATGTGGTTTCCAGTTTGCACAAAGTCCAATGTATTTCCTTGAGGGCCATCGTGCTAACGGCTTGAGGGTGAATACACACGGCTGTGACTATAACCGCAGATAACTGTCTTGGGAGGTAATATGGTCGGCATTTGATTGTGAGGTATTGCTTATTGTTTTATTTCACTGTAGAGCCCTCAGTCGAGCTCACCATGCCTTAGATAGCTCTTTTGTCCCACCCCCACACATGCAGAGACCTCACCTGCCTTAACTGGTGCCTCCAGAGACGAAACATTGTCACTCAACGCCAAGGTTTACCTCCACTGTACTCACATCCTACCATACCATTGTCTATTCTACCACGCACAGAAATCTGCTCCTTTTACTCTCTGTTCCCAACACACTAGACGACCAGTTCTTATAGCCTTTAGCCGTACCCTTAACCTACTCCCCCTCGGTTCCTCTGGTGATGTAGAGGTTAACCCAGGCCCTGTAGCCCCCAGTTCCGCTCCTATTCCTCAGGAGCTCTCATTTGTTGACTACTGTAACCGTAAAAGCCTTGGTTTCTTGCATGTTAACATCAGAAGCCTCATCCCTAAGTTTGTTTTATTCACTGCTTTAGCACAATCCGCCAACCCTGATGTCCTAGCCGTCTGAGGGGGTGGAGTTGCAATCTACTGCAGAGATAGTCTGCAGAGTTCTGCATTGCTATCCAGGTCTGTGCCCAAACAGTTTGAGCTTCTACATTTAAAAATGCACCTTTCTAGAAATAAGTCTCTCACTGTTGCTGCTTGTTATAGACCCCCTCAGCCCCCAGCTGTGCCCTGGACACCATATGTGAATTAATTGCCCCCCATTTATTCATACTGTTAAATGACCTAAACTGGGATATGCTTAACACCCAGGCCTTCCTAAAATCTAAGCTAGATGCCCTCAATGTCACACAAATCATCAAGGAACCTACCAGGTAAACCCTAAATCCGTAAACATGGGCACCCTCATAGAAATCATCCTGACCAACCTATCCTCTTTAAATACACCTCAGCTGTCTTTAATCAGGATCTCAGCGATCACTGCCTCATTGCCTGCGTGCATACTTGGTCCGCGGCCAAACGACCACCCCTCATCACTGTCAAACGCTCCCTAAAACACATCATAGAGCATGGCTTTTCTAATCGACCTGGCCCGGGTATCCTGGAAGGATATTGACCTCATTCCGTCAGTAGAGGATGCCTGGTTATTCTTTAAAAGTGTCTTCCTCACCATCTTAAATAAGCATGCCTCATTCAAAAATTGTAGAATTAAGAAGAGATATAGCCCTTGGTTCACTCCAGACTTCCCTTGACCAGAACAAACACATCCTGTGGTGTACTGCATTAGCATCGAATAGCCCCCACGATATGCAACTTTTCAGGGAAGTTAGGAACCAATATACACAGGCAGTTAGGAAAGCAAGGGCTAGCTTTTTCAAACAGAAATTTGCATCCTGTAGCACAAACTCCAAAAAGTTCTGGGACACAGTAAAGACCATGGAGAATAAGAGTACCTCCTTCCTCCCAGCTGCCCACTGCACTGAGGCTAGGAAACACGATAAAAATCTACGATAATCGAGAATTTCAACAAGCATTTTTCTATGGCTAGCCATGAATTTATCCATGGCTACTCCTACCCCGGTCAACAGCTCTGCACCCCCCACAGCAACTTGCCCAAGCCTCCCCCATTTCACCCAAATCCAGATAGCTGATGTTCTGAAAGAGCTGCAAAATCTGGACCACCACAAATCAGCTGGGCTAGACAATCTGGACCCCCTCTTTCTAAAAGTATCCACCACAATGGTTGCAAACCCTAATAATAGCCTGTTCAACCTCCCTTTCGTATTGTCTGAGATCCCTAAAGATTGGAAAGCTGCCTCGGTCATCCCCCTCTTCAAAGGGGGAGACACTCTAGACCCAAACTTTTACAGACCTATATCTATCCTACCCTGCCTTTCTGATAAGAGAATTTTGTTCTCCAGGTTCATAACCCAATTTAATTGTGATTACTCAGTCTGCTATATCAGGATTTGTAAGATACTGATAGAAATGAAACAGACGGAGGCCCAGCTAAATAGTCAAAAAGGTTTATTCACGGAACGTTCTGAAGTCAAGAATACAAATCAATACATTTTTAGACTGACTTCTCACGCCCACACACATACGCACACAAATACACACACACATAGGCACACACATACACACAAACATACGCACACACTGTCTGTCTCCCTACCCAGCCGACAGAGATATTGACCTTGTCCTTGAGACGTACTCCCCGTTCTCTCCCAAATCTCTAGTCAGGTCGGCACCAAGCTCAGACAGTCTGTGTTTATAATACCATAAAACATATTGTCTATACCCTAATTCTGACTAGGACTACACATTTATGATTTTATACATTCTAATCAATCCCATACAATTATATGTTTCAGGACGGAAAATTCTAATCATTCAATTAACAGACAATTCTCACCAATCACTTTCTAAAGTCTAACAAATCACCGACCATTTTGAATCCCACCGTATCTTCTCCGCTATGCAATCTGGTCTCCGAACGGGTCATGGGTGCACCCCTCAGCCACGCTCAAGGTCCTAAACAATATCATAACCTCCATCCATAAAAGACAATACTGTGCAGCCGTCTTCATCGACCTGGCCAAGGCTTTCGAATTAACATACTCAATCGCCTTGATTTCTCAAATGACTGCCTCGCCTGGTTCAACAACTACTTCTCAGATAGAGTTCAGTGTGTCAAATCGGAGGGCCTGTTGTCCGGACCTCTGGGGGTGCCACAGGGTTCAATTCTCGGGCCGACTCTTTCCTCCATATATATCAATGATGTCGCTCTTGCTGCGGATGATTCTCTGATCCACCTCTACGCAGACGACACCATTCGGTATACATCTGGCCCTTCTTTGGACACTCTGTTAACAAACCTCCAAACAAGCTTCAATGCCATACAACACTCCTTCTGTGGCCTCCAACTGCTCTTAAATGCTAGTAAAACTAAAAGCATGCTCTTCAACTGATTTCTGCCTGCACCTGCCCGCCCGACTAACATCTCTACTCTGGACAGTTCTGACTTAGAATATGTGGACAACTACAAATACCTAGGTGTCTGGTTAGACTGTAAACTCTCCTTCCAGACTCACATTAAGCATCTCCAATCCAAACTGAAATCTAGAATCTGCTTCCTATTTCACAATAAAGCCTCCTTCACTCATGCTGCCAAACAAACCCTCGTAAAACTGACTATCCTACCGATCCTTGACTTCGGCGATGTCACTTACAAAATAGCCTCCAACACTCTACTCAGCAAATTGGATGTAGTCCATCACAGTGCCATCCAATTTGTCACTAAAGCCCCATATACTGCCCGTCTATTACTCCAGTGTTAATGCTAAATTGTAATTACTTCGCCACTATGGTCTATGTATTGCCTTACCTCCCTAATCTTACTACATTTGCACATACTGTATATAGATTTGTCTATTGTGTTATTGACTGTACGTTTGTTTATTCCATGTGTAACTCTGTGTTGTTTGTGTCACACTGCTTTGCTTTATCTTGGCCAGTGTAATGATCTTTGTCTTCATCGGATGAGGAGTAGGAAGCGGACCAAAATGCAGCGTGTCCATGATATTTATTATAACAGAACACGAAAATACAAAATAACCAAGTGAATGTAAGAAATTAAAATCGAAACAGCCCTGAAAGGTGAAACCACAATACAGGAAACAACTACCCACAAACACCAGGTGGGAAAAGGCTACCTAAGTATGGTTCTCAATCAGAGACAACGATAGACAGCTGCCGCTGATTGGGAACCATACTAAGGCCAAACACATAGAAAAGGAACATAGAAAAACAACATAGAATGCCCACCCCAACTCACGCCCTGACCAAACCAAAATAGAGATGGAAAAAAGGAACTAAGGTCAGGGCGTGACAGCCAGGTCGCAGTTGTAAATGAGAACTTGTTCTCAACTGGCCTACCTGGTTAAATAAAGGTGAAATAAAATGTTTATAATAATAATAATAATCTAGGTCGGGTGAACAAAGGGACTTGAGTGTCTGTACGTTATCACAATCACACTATCATGAAACATACACCACCTCCTTTCTTCTGCCTGTAGAGATCTTTATTCCCGTCAGTGCGATGTACTGAGAACCCTGTGGTTTAGATCTTATCTGTCGGAAAGATATCAGTTTGTCTCTGTGAATGGTTTGTCCTCTGACAAATCAACTGTAAATGTTGGTGTTCCTCAAGGTTCCGTTTTAGGACCACTATTGTTTTTACTATATCTTTTACCTCTTGGGGATGTCATTCGAAAACATAATGTTAACTTTCACTGCTATGTGGATGACACACAGCTGTACATTTCAATGAAACATGGTGAAGCACCAAAATTGCCCTCGCTAGAAGCCTGTGTTTCAGACATAAGGAGGTGGATGGCTGCAAACTTTCTACTTTTAAACTCAGACAAAACAGAGATCTTGTTCTAGGTCCCAAGAAACAAAGAGATCTTCTGTTGAATCTGACCATTAATCTTAATGGTTGTACAGTCGTCTCAAATAAAACTGTGAAGGACCTCTGCGTTACTCTGGACCCTGATCTCTCTTTTGACGAACATATCAAAACAGCTTTTTTCCATCTATGTAACATTGCATAAATCAGAAACTTTCTGTCCAAAAATGATGCAGAAAAATGAATCCATGCTTTTGTTACTTCTAGGTTAGACTACTGCAATGCTCTACTTTCCGGCTACCCGGATAAAGCACTAAATAAACTTCGGTTAGTGTTAAATACGGCTGCTAGAATCCTGACAAGAACCCAAAAAATTGATCATATTACTCCAGTGCTAGCCTCCCTACACTGGCTTCCTGTCAAGGCAAGGGCTGATTTCAATGTTTTATTGCGAACCTACAAAGCATTACATGGGTTTGCTCCTACCTATCTTTCTGATTTGGTCCTGCCGTACATACCTACACGTACGCTACAGTCAGAAGATGCAGGCCTCCTAATTGTCCCAAGAATTTCTAAGCAAACAGCTGGAGGCAGGGCTTTCGCCTATAGAGCTCCGTTTTATGGAATGGTCTGCCTACCCATGTCAGAGACGCAAACTCGGTCTCAACCTTTAAGTCTTTACTGAAGACTCATCTCTTCAGTGGGTCATATTTTTTTTTAAATGTTTTACCTTTATTTAACCAGGCAAGTCAGTTAAGAACAAATTCTTATTTTCAATGACGGCCTAGGAACAGTGGGTTAACTGCCTGTTCAGGGGCAGAACGACAGATTTTGTACCTTGTCAGCTCGGGGATTTGAACTTGCAACCTTTCGGTTACTAGTCCAATGCTCTAACCACTAGGCTACCCTAGTCTGGCCCAGGAGTGTGAAGGTGAACGGAAAGGCTCTGAAGCAACGAACCCGCCCTTGCTGTCTCTGCCTGCCCGGTTCCCCTCTTTCCACTGGGATTCTCTGCCTCTAACCCTATTACAGGGGCTGAGTCACCGGCTTACTGGTGCTCTTTCATGCCGTCCCTAGGAGGGGTGCATCACTTGAGTGGTTTGAGTCACTGATGTGATCTGGAAATCCCTGTCTTAGGTCAGTTAGGATCACCACTTCATTTTAAGAATGTGAAATGTCAGAATAATAGTAGAGGGAATTGTTTATTTCAGCTTTTATTTATTTCATCACATTCACAGTGGGTCAGAAATTTACATACACTCAATTAGTATTTGGTAGCCTTGGCTTTAAATTGTTTAACATGGGTCAAACATTTCGGGTCTGCCTTCTGAGGATTAGGATTGAGGTCAGGGCTTTGTGATGACCACTCCGATACCTTAACTTTGTTGTCCTTAAGCCATTTTGCCAGAACTTTGGAAGTATGCTTGGAGTCATTGTCCATTTGGAAGACCCATTTGAGACCAAGCTTTAACTTCCTGACTAATGTCTTGAGATGTTGTCTTATTGCTTCAATATATCCACATACTTTTCCATCCTCATGCTGCCATCCATTTTGTGAAGTGCACCAGTCCCTCCTTCAGCAATGCACCCCCACAACATGATGCTGCCACCCCCATGTTTCACGGTTGGGATGGTGTTCTTCGGCTTGCAAGCCTCCCCCTTTTTCCTCCAAACATAAAGATGGTCATTATGGCCAAACAGTTCTATTTTGTTTCATCAGACCAGAGGACATTTCTCCAGATAGTATGATCTTTGTCCCCATGTGCAGTTGCAAACCGTAGTCTGGCTATTTTATGGCGGTTTTGGAGCCGTGGCTTCTTCCTTAATGAGCGCCCTTTCAGGTTATGTCGATATAGGACTCGTTTAACTGTGGATATAGATACTATTGTACCTGTTTCCTCCAGCATCTTCACAAGGTCCTTTTCTGTTGTTCTGGGATTGATTTGCACTTTTGTCACCAAAGTACGTTCATCTCTAGGAGACAGAACGTGTCTCCTTCCTGACCATTGTTTGTACAGATGGACGTGGTACCTTCAGGCATTTGGAAATTGTCTACTATTTTTTTTCTGAGGTCTTGGATGATTTCTTTAGATTTTCCCATGTCAAGCAAAGAGGCATTGAGTTTGAAGGTAGGCCTTGAAATACATCCACAGGTACACCTCCAATTGACTCAAATGATGTCAATTAGCCTATCAAAAGCTTCTAAAGAAATGGCATAATTTTCTGGAATTTCCAAGCTGTTTAAAGGCACAGTCAACTTAGTGTATGTAACCTTCTGACCCACTGGAGTTGTGATATAGTGAATTACAAGTGAAATAATCTGTCTGTAAACAATTGTTGGAAAAATTACTTGTGTCATGCACAAAGTAGATGTCCTAACCGACTTGCCAAAACTATAGTTTGTTAACAAGACATTTGTTAAAGTGGTTGAAAAATAGGCTTTAAATGACTCCAACCTAAGTGTATGTAAACTTCTGACTTCAACTGTATGTGCATGGTCAGGCACAGATGCACTCACACCCATACACACATGCACATCTATGCTCAAGCAGACACACACACACACAGTCAGCATGGAAAACAAGAGGTGTAGAGAAACATGAGAGAATGCTCAGGGAAACAACTAAGGGAAGAAACACAATTTAGATCCATTATAAATGTCCTTCCAAACAATCTGTATCGAAGTATGTCCCTTTCAGTGTCAAGCACAGAGAAAACATGGAATCATTGCTTGGCGATAAAAAAGAAGAGACTATACACCTCAAAGGGCTAAATGCCAAAAGCTCTTATAAACATGAGTGCAGATTAAGCTGAGCAATGAGGCTTTAAAGAAAAGGCCACAGGCCCAGAGGACAAGCCTACAGCCAACCACGGTTGAGCATCGCCAGAAGGGGGGCTTTGTTTGGTCCATTGAGCCTGGGGCAGAGCCTGGAGCTGGGCCATTGGACCAGAACGAGCTCATATGTACTCATCCTCTCATCCTCTATCTGTGTTGTCCCCTCCATTTTGCTCTCTCACTTCCTTGATCTGGGGGGCTAGGGGTTGTTTGTGTATACTGTATACTGTCGTTCTCAACTAACATCAAGGCGGTGGCCCGTTCCTGTAGGTTCATGCTCTACAACATCCGCAGAGTACGACCCTGCCTCACACAGGAAGCGGCGCAGGTCCTAATCCAGGCACTTGTCATCTCCCGTCTGGATTACTGCAACTCGCTGTTGGCTGGGCTCCCTGCCTGTGCCATTAAACCCCTACAACTCATCCAGAACGCCGCAGCCCGTCTGGTGTTCAACCTTCCCAAGTTCTCTCACGTCACCACGCTCCTCCGCTCTCTCCACTGGCTTCCAGTTGAAGCTCGCATCCGCTACAAGACCATGGTGCTTGCCTACGGAGCTGTGAGGGGAACGGCACCTCAGTACCTCCAGGCTCTGATCAGGCCCTACACCCAAACAAGGGCACTGCGTTCATCCACCTCTGGCCTGCTCGCCTCCCTACCACTGAGGAAGTACAGTTCCCGCTCAGCCCAGTCAAAACTGTTCGCTGCTCTGGCCCCCCAATGGTGGAACAAACTCCCTCACGACGCCAGGACAGCGGAGTCAATCACCACCTTCCGGAGACACCTGAAACCCCACCTCTTTAATACCTAGGATAGGATAAAGTAATCCCTCTCACCCCCCCCTTAAAAGATTTAGATGCACTACTGTTCCACTGGATGTCATAAGGTGAATGCACCAATTTGTAAGTCGCTCTGGATAAGACCGTCTGCTAAATGACTTAAATGTAATGTAATGTAAATGTCTGTATGGGTGTATGCGTGTGTGTGCCTGCGTCCGTGCGTGTGTGTGTGGGATCCGTGTCCCCAACCGCTAGTGACCTCTCAGGGGGACTGTAATTCAGCTGTCAATCGCACAGTCAAATGTGTTGCACGCCTTGTTGGTTAAGCCAGAGAAAAGGCTTGGTAGTGCTCTGTGGCTTGCCAAGCTTCTATCATGTAAATGTGACACACACACAGTCAAATCTCAGGGGAGGATAGGGACAGTCAGAGAGAGCAGCATGGCTTGGAGGGCTCAATGTGGGGAAGCTTAACAGTGGACTGGTGTATGGCTCAGTGGGCTGACTACTGGTAACTAATAAGCCTAGAAAGGTTTCTGTGTTGTGGTTCAGATCAGTCCAGTCCACACCAGCCGAGATCAGGAAACATTATCAAATCAAATCAAATCAAATGTATTTATATAGCCCTTCGTACATCAGCTGATATCTCAAAGTGCTGTACAGAAACCCAGCCTAAAACCCCAAACAGCAAGCAATGCAGGTGTAGAAGCACGGTGGCTAGGAAAAACTCCCTAGAAAGGCCAAAACCTAGGAAGAAACCTAGAGAGGAACCAGGGGGTGGCTATCCTCTTCTGGTCTTATTGAACATGGAAGATGTAAATGTTCATAAATGACCAGCATGATCTTGAAACTATCAGAGGAAGTTTTGTCATCTAGGTCTAATTGCTATTTATGTAGATTGTTTTGGTTGCTGAAGTGACTGGTAGCAGGTATACATAAATACTTATGGTAATATATACATGTAAACACAAGTAATAGTGACCAGTAGCAGGATAGATACTGTACATACTAATGCTAATGGAAATGAATAATCAATGAACAGCGGCGTAATGGTAGTAATACATCTAGTCAATAATCATTGATGACCAGAGAAGCATGATGATGGCTCTGGGAGAGAAGACTGGGGTCCAGTAATATATTTTTATACATTCTAATGCTATCACGCTAATCCTCAGTAAGTTCAATTATGCCTTTGAGTGCTCCCATACCTGTCAGCTTTGAGCTGTTGATTGATTACATTTTCCCTGTCCCTGATCCAACACGATTACCAGACACACACACACACACACAGTCTTGTATAAGTGACCTTGTGGGGACACTCAATTCAGTCCCATTCAAAATCCTATTTTCCCAAAACCCAACCTTAACCCTAAAGCTAACCTTATCTCCTAACCTTAACCCTAAAACTAACCCTAGCTCCTAACCCTAACCCTAAAACTAACCCTAGCTCCTAACACTAATTCTAACCTTAACCCTAAACCCCCTAGAAATTGCATTTGACCGTGTGTGGAAGAACAAAATGTCGCCAGTTGGTCAAATGTTTTGTTTGTTTACTATTCTTGTGGGGACTTCAGTTGAAGTCGGAAGTTTACATACACCTTAGCCAAATACATTTAAACTCAGTTTTTCACAATTCCTGACACTTAATCCTAGTAAAAATTCCCTGTCTTAGGTCAGTTAGGATCACCACTTCCAGACTCCAACAAAATTGAAACTAAATTGACGCCTTGTAGCATGCATGGCCTTGTCATGATAACATTGAGATATACCAGGCTAATGGTGTGTAATAATGTGTCTGTATGTGTATTGTAATTGTCAATACGTTCTGTTTCAAATGACTACATTTCACCAGCTCTGATATCCCGCCCCCCCCCAATAAAAACTGCACTGAATTGACGCCTTGTAACATGGCCTTGTCATGCTAACATTAAGATATACCAGGTAAATGATGTGTTTGTCTATTCTATAACGCATTGTTGCTATGCATGCTGATTCAGATGACTGTATTTCACCAGCCATGATATCACAGACGGTACATGTCACCAATTCATATGGATGTGCGTTCATCCGCACATCCTGGAAAACACTGGCGTTAAAACACTGACGTGAAATTCCCCCTAGGTACAGATCTAGCTTCCCCTCCCCCAACCATAACCTTAACCATTAGCGTTGAAAATGTAAAACTGACCCAAGATCAGCGTGTAGGGGCAACTTCACTCGACACTGTCATTAAACTATGCACATCTGTTCACATGGAGTTAAGCTAGACTGCCTGTGAACACAGGAATCAATTAAACTTCTCACTCTTGACTTTTTCCTCCAATTAAAAGGACCACACCTTGGGGAGAGGCCATCGATTAGGTAACTATGTTTGTACATTGAATTAATGGACCGTTTTTTTTGTTTGTTCTCATCCATATTTCACTAACACATGTGGAGTGACACAGGGATACTCCTGCATCCTAAGCCTGTCCCACTCTTACGACCACGGATCACACTCTCCCCCCTGAAACCTCTGAAAAACACTGCTATTGCTTCTCCCAGTTGGTGCAGGTTTAAGCTCATTTCGGTAAAAACACATATAGGAGCAGACTTGCCTCGACAAGCAGGGGATGACTAGTGGTAAGTGCATAGCCCCTTCAGGAAAGCACAACTCATCCTCATCAATACTCCATCATCAGTCAGACGAGTAGGGTTGGGCGGTATCCAGATGTTCACATCATCATTACCGTCCTTCTCTCATCCCGGGATCTCGGTTTCATTACCGTTTTAGTACACAAGGCGGTGTTATAAATACAAAAAGCCCATTGGCCTCCTTATTTATTCAGCCACTTACTTACCTAACTAGCAAGTTAAACCAAATGCACAGCTGGACTCACCAGCTCCAGCTTTCTCCCGTTGTGCTTTTTTACAAACAAACACGTGACTGGGTCAACAGTTCTGCGGAACTACTGTAAACTTCATAATGTAAGATAACGTATTGCACAAGTTGACTGCAGGTATTAACTTAAAAAGTATCTACTAATATTCAAATTGTTTGAAAAACCTCAAAGACATTGTTTTGATTATATCGGAAAAACCATCCCGTGGCTTATTCCAAATACCCCGGTATACGGTATATACAGTATACCGCCCAAGCCTACCAACTAGAGGAGGAAGCTAGAGCAAATGGTGTGTTGGCTCTTCAAAATCACCGCTACAGATATATATTTTACTATACTAGACCCCTACCCACTACTCCCTCTGAGAGGATTGCTGAGGTGTAGCTTCAGCAATATGGGGAAAATTCCACAAAGGGAATCAGCCTGTTACCATATTACTGTGCCTTAAGAACCTAACCTATCCAATTCAGATGTCGATGAAAAGACTTGGGAAATATGCTAGGGGCTAGGATCTAGAAGTTAGGGTGCAGGGGTTGGTTTGGGACTGAGCAACACAGACTGGGCTATGGTGGGTTCGTCTTCTCACCTGGGATGTTGTGGATGGTGATGGCCAGGATCAGGAGGACGATGCGCCTCCAGCTGCTTCCTGTTTGCCCTGCCCCATCCTGTTGCCGACTGCCCACTTCCTGACCCTCGGAGTCTGAAGAGCCAGCATCGGCGTAGGGGCCTTTCCTCCTTTGGTACACGTCTCCTCCGTTCTCAAGCTTATCTGTAAGGAAGAGAAGAACACATTCAGACAACATTCCTACAACACACTGCGCTTGCCAATCAAGCAATCTTTCAGATTAGAAGACGATTAAGCAATGGTAACCATGATTTCAGCAAATGGGATCTAATGAAAAGTCCAAGTGAGACAGAGGTCTGATGAGAAGCTGATGAGTATGGTCATCATCACTTGCATTACATTTTCAGTGTAAAGGCATGAGCACAATTCCATTATTTAGCTAACTGTAACAATTTTCAAACAGCATGAATTTAATGTCATGAAATCTCAGTTAATTAACTAAAACAATTGCATTACGGCAATTGTCTGCTTGAATCAGCATGAACAATACACAAAGAGAACGGCACTGGAAATGATCAAATGACTGCAAACGATTGTTAAATTCTTCTACACCAGAATAATGAGTGCGTCAATGCAATTAGCAAGAACAAATTGAACAATCTACTTTAAATTCAGAGAGTAAAGTGACTGCACGCTCTGGACACGACTAAATGATGACAATACAACTATTCATGCTGGTACATATGAAGAAGTGTATTGCTGTAGTTATTTTGGTCATTTCATTTTTGTTTTTGCTTCAATAACAAATCTCACCAGATAGGGTCTGCTGTATGGTCGGGATATCTCCCTAAGGGTTATCCCTCTAACTCCCTGACCCTGTGACTCTGCAGTGAGGTCGCCAGTATGATAAGGGACTTTAAGCCAATTTGCAAAATGGTTTCAACAGTGTGTTGGTATACTCTTTGATGTTTGTCTTAGACATTTTGTATTAAGAAAAGTGGGAATGTAATAATTTGTCATACGGGGAAAAGTTTGGATTTCCTGAATCAGAAATGCCTTAAACTGTTGTTTTGGACTGTCCTCTCTCGAAGTTATGGCGATAGTGACAACAGATGATATCTAGATGCATGGAAGGGATAATTCGACCGAGAACAGTGTGAGCCTCACCCCCTCTAACCAGCTGAGGTGATGGCGTTCATTACGGCCCTGTCCTTCAACACTTCTACCTGAAGCTGAGTGCGGAATGTCCTGAGACCGTCCACGTGAAGTGAGCATGGAGAGAGACCACGCCCAAACTCCTCTCATGCTGCTGATGCACTGGTCGGAAAATGGACAAGACAGAATGGACTGTACGGAATGGTGGTGGAAGCTCAGGTGAGAGATGCATTTGCTTGGGAAAATCAGATTATTCCCCAGATATTGAAATCGGGACATTATCAAAGGCATCCACTTTGACAGGCATGAGTTACATGTGTGCCATTGTGAGGATGAACGGTAATGCTCTCTGAAGAAGAAACGCCAGAAGAATGAGTGCCCGGAAGGAAGCAAGGATAAAAAAAGCGAGGATAAAAGTTGATCAACTTTCAAAGCAGAATTACTTTCCTGTTGTTCCTCAACTGTAGTGTATGATACATCATTTTCTAGCTCTTAGTCTCTACTTTTATCCAATGTAAAAAATAAACACCATTTCACATTTTGCTACATAAGACCGAATCGAGCCGGTCGGTCACATGTAGAGGCGACTATGGAAGTCAAGTAGAACGTCACACATGCCCAGATCATGGTGGGAGTAGTAGAGATAGTGTTGTAATTTCAGACACTATTGTCAACTTTCTTTTTAAAATGTATTTTTAAAACCCCTTTTTCTCCCCAATTTCGTGGTATCCAATTGTTAGTAGCTACTATCTTGTCTCATCGCTACAACTCCCGTACAGGCTCGGGAGAGACGAAGGTTGAAAGTCATGCGTCCTCTGATACACAACCCAACCAAGCCGCACTGCTTCTTAACACAGCGCGCATCCAACCCGGAAGCCAGCCGCACCAATGTGTCGGAGGAAACACCGTGCACCTGGCAACCTTGGTTAGCGTGCACTGCGCCTGACCCGCCACAGGAGTCGCTGGTGCGCGATGAGACAAGGATCAGTAAATTGGCAGACTCTTCAGTTTTGGTTCTAACACAAGGTATCAGATGCCGTGGCCAATTAATAGGCACAAATACCGTAACTACTCGCCGGAGAAGTGGGTATCACTAACTTGGAAAGTTGTTAATAGTGGGCGTGTATTCGAGCCATGAATGAGGAAATTTGAACACCCTAGACACCGCCGCGAGAGGCACAGAAATCGATAAAATTGGGTACCTAAGAACATTATTTATAGAGTTCTGAAAAGCAATTCTGTCAAGCGACAGCATTGGGGTTACCAAACTCCACAAAGAATTACTCACAATATTAACTCCACTTTAATTTCTCGTGACCCCTCCTCCCTTTCGTCGGTTCTTTGAAGCTATTTCAGAAGAAGACGGAATAAAGTGTCTCACGAGGTTAAAAAAAACGCCCAAGGTTTTCTGATTTGGAAGGAGTGCTTGGCCGTGCCAATTTTAACTTGTTACTTTTTAGAATCCATTCCCCTGGCATTTTACATTGATTATCCAACCCCAAAATTGGTTCCACACCCGTCGCCATGTAAAATGATCCAGGTATTGTTACTGGTTCTATGGTCAGAGCCATGCGTAGTAGTTGTATCGCTTTCGATGAACCCCTCACTGAAAATGGACAATTGTGTCTGGAATGACAACACTATCTCTGCTACTCCCACCATGATCTGGGTATGTGTGACGTTCAACTTGACTTCATAGTAGTCTCTGTACTGTGCACAGTTAGCTGTCCTTCCTCTACTATGAGCTATCCCCTGTATCACTATACACAGATGAGTGGTATCGTTCCCCAGAGACTATTACCCACTTCCTTAATCTATGAGCCTCACAAATCTCCGCCCCAGTCATATTCAATTCCACTTCCCCAATTCCACTGTACTGTTAACGCGTTGGTTTTTGGGACTCCATAGAATACACTTACGTTGGTCCTGACAGACTCTGCAACCCTGCATGAAAATATTATGTCTCAAACACTGGCCCCTTATGTACTTTGCCTCCGGCCTCAAATACATTTTCACCTAGATTCCATTCCATCTAAACCATAACACATTAATCACTACTGCTAGGCTACTTTGGAAACACCTACTCATTCCAATGGTTCTTCTTTATTTTTTACTATTTTCTACAATGAATGGGATCAATTTTGTTTGTTTTTGCTGTTCTCCAAATAGCATTTTAGGAGTTTTAAATTGTGTAGAAATGTAACAAATGAGCTTCAACTTCCTAATTTTGAGGGGATTGTTCCCAGACCTCAAAATTGGCCTCCTGATGTGGTTAAAGCATTGTTGTGGTCTTAGTACATTCAATTGTTTTAGTTGTTCTACAAAAAAAAGTGTGAATTCATAAAATAATTAACTAGGAAACCCGGGACAAATAAAACCAGGAAAACAGAATTTACCAAAAAGAAATCAAGCACAAAGACAGGTGAAACAGATCAGGGTGTGACAATGGAAAGTAGGTCGTGATAAGCTACTTTCCCCAGCCTGTGAATTAAAGATAACATTTAAATTATGCAGCATCCACTTACCCAGGCCACTATTTTTTCATTTGGGCCAGTAGCTTTCAGTTGGCACTGGCCTCGTGTGCCACTGGCAAATTTACCTGAATGTCAAGCCTTGCAAGGGCATGCCAATTTAAAAGATGGCTAGTCATTATTAGCCTGGTTTTGTATGTAATGAATGTACATTATGGGACACAGGTCAGGTCATTATTGCCACGCAGTGGTGAAAAATTGGTGGGACTAAATCATGTGCTGCTGCCTTCAACTTAAAAAGTGGGTCGCACCAGTGGAAAATGTTAGTGTAGAGCCCTGAATCAGCTGAATAAATTCAAATAGAAATGTTATTTTTCACAATTAAATTAGTTATGTGAGTAGGGGAGCCAAATAAAGAGAAAGAGACAGCAATATCAGAAGGCTTCAAAGGCAGGATAACACTTGTCAGCATGACCCTGTGCCCGCAAATTAGCGTGTGGCCTGTACCTTATTCCCATATGGTGACCTTAGCGTGGGCAAACCTAGCATACGAGCTGGAGAAACGCATTTGCATGGGGCTGCCAGGAGCTCAGGTGCCCACTTCACTGGCTCTCATCTTGCATTAGAGTAAAAGTGGTCAGGAGATGGGGTTGTGTGTGTGTGTGTGTCTGTTGTGTGTGTGTCTGTGGTGTGTGTGTGTGTGTGTGTGTGTGTGTAGGGGGCTGATTGATTGCAGCTGGGCAATGGGTTCCAGCACCAACAGCCAACCCCCCTAGAGTAGAAACTGATCTACAGGAAGAAGGCTCTGATTGTACTATAATTAACCTACTCATCTCTCTGATCATTGGGAATAAGTGCCAGGAAAACACACACACACACACACACAAGCATCCCACACACAAACACACCCACGGGCACGCACACGCACGCACACAAAAGCATACCACACACACTTGAGAGCAATCTTGAGCATATTAAAAAATATCATATGCACGTACGCTCCATTGAGTGAGGAGCGGAGGGACAAAGACCCCAATTACCCATCCACACAGGGTCGAAGGATAAGATACGGGGAGCGGAGCTGGAGCGGAGCATGTCCAAATTTTCCTGGAGAGCGGAGCGAGATTCCCAAAGACTGGAGCGTAGGCCTTCTCGCCCACTCCAATTTCGCTCCAGTAGCGCTTACTTCACGAGCTCAGGGCATCCCTGCCCCAGCATGCATTTGTGGTCTACTTGTGTGCTGCTATAGCCCCTTGCTTAAGCTACTGTCAAGGAGTTTGCTAAATATTTTCATAAAGACAGTGATAAAACACTGGTGCTAAATCAAGGTGACTAACAAAGATGAGGACCAACAGCAAGAGAGGGAGTGCAGTGATTTAGTGTCCACAACTAAATAATCATTGTGGAATCTAATCCCAAAAGCATAAATTTGTACTTTTTTAAACATTTTTATTTCACCTTTATTCAACCAGGTAGGCCAGTTGAGAACAAGTTCTCATTTACAACTGCGACCTGGCCAAGATAAAGCAATGCAGTGCAGACACAAACAACACAGAGTTACACATGGGATAAACAAATGTACAGTCAATAACACAATAGAAAAATCTATACACAGTGTGTGCAAATGTAGTAAGATTAGGGAGGTAAGGCAATACATAGGTCATAGTGGTGAAATAATTACAATTTAGCATTAACACTAGAGTGACAGATGTGCAGATGATGTGCAAGTAGAGATACTGGGGTGCAAAAGAGCAAAAAAAGAACAATATGGGGATGAGGTAGCTGGGTGGGCTATTTACAGATGGGCTGTGTACAGGTGCAGTGATCGGTCAGCTGCTCTGACAGCTGATGCTTATATTTAGTGAGGGAGATATAAGTCTCCAGCTTCAGTGACTTTTGCAAGGTGGCAAAAGAGGTGTTGCTTTGGGGGAGACCAGTGAAATATACCTGCTGGAGCTTGTGCTACGGATGGGTGTTGCTATGGTGACCAGTGAGCTGAGATAAGGCAGGGCTTTACCTAGCAAAGACTTATAGATGACCTGGAGCCAGTGGGACTGGCGACAGATTTAGTGTTTATATGCTGTTTAATATGACATGTAGCCTATTTGAAATGATATTCGCTTCATACATCCACCTTTTCGTGTTTATTCAAACACTTTCATTCAAATCCATATGGTGTGGTTTCAATACTTAAACCAATTGGTAGGTCCAGGTAGTCACAAAAATAGATGGGTGTTGGTTAAATTGTGATTTTAATGAATGGAGTGTATTTGGAGCTGGAGCGCAGAATGTTTTTTAGCTGAGTGGTAGGAAAGGACATGGAGCGCTGAGTGGGATTTCCAACCATTCAATTCCGCTCACATGCTCTTATTCCTACACAGTTATGAAAAGGGTCTCACCATCCTTATGTGTAATTGCTCTATTAGGAGGAAAATACTGGGACAAAAGAGAGCATTTAGTTCCCTTAGATCCTTACAGACCACATACACTGAACAAAAATACAAAACGCAACACGTAAAGTGTTGGTCCCATGTTTCATGAGCTGAAATAAAAGATCCCAGATATTTTCCATACGCACAAAATGTTTATTTCTCTCAAATGTTGTGTATATATTGGTTTACATCCCTGTCAGTGAGCATTTCTTATTTGCCAAGATAATCCATCCACGTGACAGGTGTGGCATATCAATAAGCTGATTAAACAGAATGATCCTTACACAGGTGCACCTTGTGCTGGGGACAATTAAAGGCCACTCTAAAATGTGCAGTTTTGTCACACAACACAATACCACAGGTGTCTCGAGTTTTGAGGGAGCGTGCAATTGGAATGCTGACTGCTGGAATGTCCACCAGAACTGTTACCAGATAATTTAATGTTAATTTCTCTACCATAAGCTGGCTTCTTTACCTGCGGGACCGTCTGAGACCAGCCACCGAGACAGCTGATGAAACTGTGGGTTTTCACAAACAAAGAATTTATGCACAAACTGTCAGAAACCGTCTCAGGGAAGCTCATCTGCATGCTCGTCATCCTCACCAGGGTCTTAACCTGACTACAGTTTGGTGTCGTAACCAACTTCAGTGGGCAAATGCTCACCTTCGATGGCCACTGGCATGCTGGAGAAGTGTGCTCTTCATGGATGAATCCTGGTTTCAACTGTACCAGGCAGATGGCAGACAGTGTGTATGGCGTTGTGTGGGTGAGCAGTTTGCACAATGTCAACATTGTGAACAGAGTGACCCATGGTGGTGGTGGGGTTATGGTATGGGCAGGCCAAAGCTATGTACGACAAACAAATTGCATTTTGAATGCACAGAGATACCGTGACAAGATCCTGAGGCCCAGTGCCATGCCATTCACCCGTCGCCATCACCTGGAAGCTATTCCCTGCATACTCACCAGACATGTCGCCTATTGAAAATGCTTGGGATGCTCTGGACAGCTGTGTACGACAGCATGTTCCAGTTCCCGCACAATCAACAGCCTGATCAACTCTATGCGAAGGAGATGTGTTGTTGTGCATGAGCCAAGTGGTGTCCACACCAGATACTGACTGGTTTTCTGATACACGCCACAATTTTTTTTAAAGGTATCTGTAACGAACAGATGCATATCCCAGTCATGTGAAATCTATAGATTAGAGCCTAATGCATTTATTTCTGTCACGCCCTGATCTGTTTCACCTGTCATTGTGATTGTCTCCACCCCCTCCAGGTGTCACTTATTTTCCCCAGTGTATTTATCCCCGTGTTTCCTGTCTCTCTGTGTCAGTTCGTCTTGTATGTTTAGTCAAGTCAAACAGCGTGTTCTTCCCCGTAATCCTTTTCTATTCTCTTTTGCTAGTCTTACCCGGTTTTGACCCCTGCCTGATTACTTTCCCACCAGCCTGATCATCCTGCCTGCCCTGACCATGAATCTGCCTGATCATCCTGCCTGCCCTGACCATGAATCTGCCTGATCATCCTGCCTGCCCTGACCATGAATTTGCCTGCCCTTCGGTACCTATTTGACTCTGAACTGTTTTTTTTTAACCTTTTGCCTCTACACAACCATTCTCTTGCCTACCCCTTTTTGGATTAATAAACACTGTAAGACTCCAATCATCTGCCTCCTGTGTTTCTGCATCTGCGTCTCGCCTTGTGCCTTGATAATTTCAATTGACTGATTTCCTTACATGAACTGTAACTCAGTAAAATATTTGAAATTGTTGCATGTTGCGTTTAGATTTTTGTTCCGTGTACATATTTGAGCTCAGGGTACATTTATTCATTCATAAATTGCATTATGAGCTGCTGAGAGAGAGAGCGATAAGATTAATGCTAAGGGGGAAGTAGCATCGGAGAGAGCGTAGAAAGCTCAAACTTTAATTATATAAGCTATAACTTGAGGTAGATTCAGGAGTCAACTAGCCTCTTCCCTGGTCAATACAGATAATAACTACATATTTTCAGCAAACTTAACGTGTAAATGTTTGTATGAACATAACTAGATTCACCAACTGAGACATAAACTGAACAAGTTCCACAGACATGTGACTAACAAGAATGGAATAATGTGTCCCTGAACAAAGGGCTGGGGGGTCAAAATGAAGAGTTACAGTCAGTATCTGGTGTGGCCACCAGCTGAATTAAGTACTGCAGTGCATCTCCTTCTCATGGACTGATGGACTGCACCAGATTTGCCAGTTCCTGCTGTGAGATGTTACCCCACTATCAACCAAGGTACCTTCAATGCATTTCTGGGGGGAATGGCCCTGGCCCTCACCCTCCGATCCAACAGGTCCCAGACGTGCTCAATGGCATTGAGATCCGGGCTCTTCACTGGCCATGGCAGAACAATGACATTCCTGTGTCTCAGTCCGATGATGCTGTGACACACTGCACCAGATCATGACGGACCCTCCACCTCCAAATCGATCCCGCTCCAGAGTACAGGCCTCGGTGTAACGCTCATTTCCTCGACGATAAACACGAATCCGACCATCACCCCTGGTGAGGCAAAACCACGACTCGTCAGTGAAGAACACTTTTTGCCAGTCCTGTCTGGTCCAGCGACGGTGGGTGTGTGCACATAGGCAATGTTGCCGATGATGTCTGGTGAGGACCTGCCTTACAACAGGCCTACAAGCCCTCAGTCCAGCCTCTCACAGCCTATTGTGGACAGTCTGAGCACTAATGGAGGGATTGTGCATTCCTCCATCAGGCAGTTGTTGTTGCCATCCTTTTCCTGTCCCGCACGTGTGATGTTCAGATGTACCGATCCCATGCAGGTGTTGTTACAAGTGGTTTGCCACTGTGAGGACAATCAGCTGTCCGTCCTGTCTCCTTGTAGCGCTGTCTTAGGCGTCTCACAGTACGGACATTGCCATTTATTGCCCTGACCACATCTGCAGTTCTCATGCCTCCTTGCAGCATGCCTAAGGCACGTTCACACAGATGAGCAGGGATCCTGGGCATCTTGCTTTTGGTGTTTTTCAGAGTCAGTAGAAAGGCCTCTTTAGCGTCCTAAGTTTTCATAACTGTGACCTTAATTGCCTACCGTCTGTAAGCTGTTAGTGTCTTAATGACCGTTCCACAGGTGCATGATCATTCATTGTTTATGGTTCAATGAACAAGCATGGGAAACAGTGTTTAAACTCTTTACAATGAAGATCTGTGAAGTTATTTAGATTTTTACGAATTATCTTTGAAAGACAGGGTCCTGAAAAAGCGACATTTCTTTTTTGCTGAGTTTTTTTTACTAATTACAAGTCATGTCCTTTCTTGACTATGTGATTGTGTTTTCTGACTGCAAGTCCTTGCAAACAACCTTTGCAAACATAAACACTGGTTCACTTTGTCAGACGGTAAGCAATTCTAGAAAAGAACAGCACAGGACACAGGGGAAATCAACTTAAATTCAAATTGAGTAAATACCAATAGTAGCACAGGAACACACACCGAGAGACACACACACTGAGACCCTCCCCCCCACACACCAACATAGTACACACACAGCAATGACAGGTAGTACTAATGCTCTCTTTGTGAAACCATCTTCTCTCCACACCCAGTGACTAAAATACAGCTACGTCAAACGCTGGAAATAATGTTTTTTCTGGCGAATTCGATCATATAGTCATCCCATTGAAGGCCATTCATTACAGCAGCCACTAGGGGCCTTAGGGAGAAAAGGTGTTGAAGGATCACAGTAATTAGTATGTGATAGATAGGAGCCTTCAGACATTGTCCGGGACCACATCCCTCTAAGAGCTGAGGGCTCATCAGGAGTGTGTGCGTGCTGTGGCTGAATGTCACTGTGGATTCTATTTGGCAAGGTTTGATTGACAATCTCTAGTACAGCCATTCAACCTGTCAATCACTTGTCACATCACACATGCACGAGCACACATGCACACTCCCCTGACTCATTATACAATCAATTTTCTCCACAAGCTAATGGGCCACATGTTACAAAGTAAGGGACTGGGAGAAGGAGATTAAATTACACACAGACACTTGACCACAGTTCAACCACATTATTGGAATCACTGCTGTAGATAGTGACTTTTAACGGTCCTCAAAATAAACCTTGTCTTTTTTTTTACATTCTTTTTTTCAAATGACAGGAGACTAAAAGTGAGGATCGACCTCTGCCTGAGATCAGTTTCATGAAGAAGGATGAAAAGGTGAGGGTGTTCAATACCAACTGCAACTGGTATCAGAAGTATAGCTGGTTAGCAGGAAGCCTTTCATCAAGCCGCCTATATTGCTGGCCTTGCCTGCTTTTTTGGAAAGTCTGAGCCTTGATCGAAAGGTGGGTACGGTCACCTGAAGAACATTGATCGTTCAGCTAAACGGGAAAAGAAAAGCAGGGAGCATATACATGTCCATATCAGATTGAAGCTTCTAGGAAAAAGCTACATTGATTATGACGACCGTCTGCGTATTCAAACTGCGCAACACAACGAGAAAGTAAGAAGAAACAGGGATGTTATCAACACCACTGCGTTTTTGGGCATGCAAGAATTTGCTTTCAGAGGACGAGAGGGAACGTTCCGCCAACAAGGGCAACTACAAGGAACTTGCAGAGGTAATTGCACGTTACTGATGCTTTACTTGCTGCACATATCGAACTTTCGACTGTATATTCTGGGATGTTCGAAAAATATTCTGAATGATTTGATCACGTCATCCATTAAAAGCGTTTTTCCGCGTGCGCTCAAGTAGACATTCCACTTTCCTGTTATATATTTAGCAAAGATGATAACACATAATCAATCCAGACAGACACAAGCAAAAATTCATGACCTAAATGTTGCAGCAGCCTAGGCTACACCTAAACATTGTGTAATGGTATGTATTTATAGTCCATTTGTGTGTTTGGAGACATGGCTAGGCTGCCTACACGTTTTTAATCCAAAATGATTAACTAGAATGAATCAATCAACATAATAGTGATGACATATGTGAGTACATATTTGTATAAGGCCGACAGTTGCATAGGCCTGCATGATGCAAACATGCATAAAGCAATCTCAGCCCCTGTCAGTTATATTGTCTATCTGTTGTTGTCTATCTGTCCGGGCAGAGGAAATCCCCCTCCTAATCTAGTCTAAATATGATTTATATGAACAAATATAAGGTAGCTGCAGTTTGACAGGGCCATCACCCCTAGGGCCAGGAGTTTTTTTCAGGAGTTTTTTTTTAAACCATGTGACTTGATTAACACAAACTGTATACATCATAACCCATATAAAACCTTTTTACAACTGATTAATCACTGTCATATCTTATAGGGTCCCGAGTTTTCTTAGTTAGGTTAACAGATAAGGAAAAACGACAGGCCCCTCCGCTCTGGGACCTATGGTGCCAACAGTCTGCTTGCAGGTATGTGGATGATCAGGTCTTTATTCAGGAAAGTTTATTGGCATACTTTGATGTGTCAAGTGGGCAAAATGTGTAGTGTGTGTTTAAGTTTATGAATTTTGAGAGAAACTTGTTGTCCAAACCTACAATGGCGCAGCTGTAATGGAATGTATCTGCTATTTGTATTTACAGCTAAGTACCCTCCTGTTCCCTGATTAAGAGGTGATGATTACTCCACTCCACTACCATTGTCAACTTTCTCCTGACATTAACTGAAGCCACGTCTCATGTGCCCGTTCATTCACTGACACATTGAGTGTTTCCCCTCCTAGCACTGTGAGTACCCCTATCAATTTACAATCACAATCACATTATTACACATCAATGATTTTACTCCTTGCTTGGACTAACTCATTCTTAGCTCTTTAATGCAGAGTGTTATGTTAGTTTTTTTGTCTTCCCAGCCAAATCCTGTCCTGCACTGGTCAGGCCTCTGAACACCTCATTCATTCACCGCTGTGATCTCTTTCCAACACTGTGTAAGTTGCCCACTCATTCCCATTCCCCATAATATTGTACTATAAGTCTTTGACGATTTTGTTTTTCTTTGTCGTCTCTGTGCATTCCGTGCCTATACCGTGGCTCTCCCATCCTCCTCAATTCTTCAAATCACCAGTCTCCACTGATGAAGAGGCACAGAATCCATTAAATTGGATAGCCATGGGGGGTATCTTGTCCGAAAATATTGCAGTTACGAGAGTCCCGTTGATAGCAAATCCACGATCGGAGGTCATTCATTTTATTATCAAGTGACTGTACACTGGCCAATTTTCACGGGGACGAAGACCAAGCAAACACGTAACAAAAACACAGGGTCGAAACGCAAACAAAAGAGCGAGGAGCACCTCAAAGAAATAACACACGTGCACAATGATTATCACACGGGACGAGACCAGTAAACGCTTAGTATGTAGTACGTTCATCTCTAGGAGACAGAACGCGTCTCCTTCCTGAGCGGTATGACGGCTGCGTGGTCCCATGGTGTTTATACTTGCGTACTATTGTTTGTACAGATGACCGTGGTACCTTCAGGCGTTTGGAAATTTCTCCCAAGGATGAACCAGACGTATGGATTGCGCAGATGATCTATTGAAGCAACATCTCAAGACATTAGTCAGGAAGTTAAAGCTTGGTCTCAAATGGGTCTTCCAAATGGACAATGACCCCAAGCATACTTCCAAAGTTGTGGCAACATGGCTTAAGGACAACAAAGTCAAGGTATTGGAGTAGCCATCACAAAGCCCTGATCTCACTCCTATAGAAAATGTGTGGGCAGAACTGAAAAAGCGTGTTCGAGCAAGGAGGCCTACAAACCTGACTCAGTTACACCAGCTCTGTCAGTAGGAATGGGCCAAAATTCACCCAACTTATTGTGGGAAGCTTGTGGAAGGCTAAACAAACCGTTTGACCCAAGTTAAACAATTTAAAGGCAATGCTACCAAATACTAATTGAGTGTATGTAAACTTGTGTATGTCAACTTCTGATCCACTGGGAATGTGATGAAAGAAATGAAAGCTGAAATAAATCATTCTCTCCACTATTATTTCACATTCTTAAAATAAAGTGGTGATCCTAGCTGACCTAAAACAGGGAATTGTTACTAGGATTAAATGTCAGGAATTGTCAAAAATTTAGTTGAAATGTATTTGGCTATGGTGTATGTGAATTTCCGACATCAACTGTATATACAAATACATTCAGTGGGAAAAGGAGCCAGGTGTGCGCATTGAACTTTCCAGAGGGATCCGTGACACTAATAGAATGGAGGGAAGAGGTGGCAGGTTTTCCATTCACTTTAATCTCGCCAGGATTCCCCCTCTCCTACCTCTGTAACGCCAGCGTTTCCTCTTGGGTAACCTCAGGGTAAACCTGATCTCCAATCATCTCCTTTAGTAGGCTACACACTATCTTTCAACTCACTTGACTGCCATTTGGAAAAGCAACAGCCAACAGCCCAGTTGTTTCCCTTCCTCCCTCCCTCCCTCCCTCTGGGATAAGTTAAATTGCCCTGGAGGGTACGAACAAAGGATCCAATATGGGAAAGTCGTTTTCCTGGTCGTAATGCTGGTTAGTTACCGCCACTCTGATATCCAAAATGTTCTGGGCTAATAATGTAAGAAATAACACACACAAAAAAACACTGCAAAGTTGCTTAGGAGCTAGAAGCAGAGCTGCCATGTCTGTCGACGCCATCTTGAGCTTCACAACTCAGAAAAAAACAATACTGTGTTCTTAATGGCACTTAACGCTGTAAGAGAGACTTCTCAGCTACACTTGGCGATTTTAACCTTTGTCCTATTGTGATTATGTACTCATATACAATGTTTGTCGACCCCCCCCCCCCTCAAAAAATATATAACCCCCCTAAAAACCACAAAATCGCATTCAACAACTGGACAAATTATGATGAAAGATACAGTTGTGATACCCTGGACAGAGACTAAGTGTAGGGAAATATATTCAAATATTCCTCTCTGGTGGAGTTTCAGCAAGAAACAGGTTTGTCTGAATCTGTGCACATGACGGAGCAGAGTGACAATCAACTAATGAGGAACGGAATGTCTTGCCATAATCAAATCAAATAAAATGCTATTGGTCACATACATTTGTTTAGCAGATGTTATTGCGGGTGTAGCGAAATGCTTGTGCTTCTGGCTCCGACAGTGCAGTAATATCTAACAAATCAAATTTAACAGTTTCACAACATATACCCAAAATACACGTAAATCTAAATAAGGAATGGATGAAGGATATATATACATACACTACCATTCAAAAGTTTGGGGTCACTTAGAAATGTCCTTGTTTTTGAAAGAAAAGCACATTTTTTGTCCATTAAAATAACATAAAATTGATCAGAAATACAGTGTAGACATTGTTAATGTTGTAAATGACTATTGTAGCTGGAAACGGCAGATTTATAATGGAATATCTACATATGTGTACACAGGCCGATTATCAGCAACCATCACTCCTGTGTTCCAATGGCACGTTGTGTTAGCTAATCCAAGTTTATCATTTCAAAAGGCTAATTGATCATTAGAAAACCATTCTGCAATTATGTTAGCACAGCTGAAAACTGTTGTTCTGATTAAAGAAGCAATTAAACTGGCCTTCTTTAGACACGTTGAGGATCTGGAGCATCATCATTTATGGGTTCGATTACAGGCTCAAAATGGCCAGATACAAAGAACTTTCTTCTGAAACTTGTCAGTCTATTCGTTCTGCAAAATGAGGGCTATTCCATGCGAGAAAATGCCAAGAAACTGACGATCTCGTACAACTCTGTGTACTACTTCCTTCACAGAACAGCGCAAACTGGCTCTAACCAGTACAGAAAGAGGAGTGGGAGGCCCCGGTGCACAACTGAGTAAGAGCACTAGTTTGAGAAACAGACGCCTCACAGGTCCTCAACTGGCAGCTTCACTAAAAACACCAGTCTCAATGGCAACAGTGAAGAGGCGACTCCATGATGCTGGCCTTCTAGGAAAAGAAAGCAAAGAAAAAGCTATATCTCAGACCGGCCAATAAAAATAAAAGATTCAGATGGGCAAAAGAACAGACACTGGACAGAGGAACTCTGCCTAGAAGGCCAGCATCCTGGAGTCGCCTCTTCAGTGTTGACGTTGAGACTGTGACGTATCCATTATAACAACCTACAACTACAACACACTGATCTCTGGAGGACAAACCAGAGGCTTTCTGTCGAGCGACTACGGACCGACCGGAGATCGCAGAGAGGGACAACAAAGGCATACACTTGTAAATATGTAAATGTATTTTCGAATGAGCGGTTGTTCATGTTAAAAGTATTAGCATTTCCATGAGAGTAGTTACAAACTCGGAGTTTCTCGTCTCTTGTGCTGTTCCCACCCCTTTCCTTTGTCTACCAAGCCGTCATATCGTCCACTAGGGACTTTTTCTTGTGTGTGTTTATGTAATTATGTGATTGATTAGTTAGTTAGTAAATAAATAATTGAGCCAATTTGTATATTGCTGATTCATGATTTACGTTAGGGTTTGTGCAGATATCCAAGGGTTTGCGACGTTCAGGAATGAGACTGATGAGGTAACAATACATTAATAGAAGACTGTAATCGATGAGATAATAAAATATCTGAAGCGTTGTATTCGGGAAATCGAAACTCTATAAACAACATTTTCCTGTAATTAAACGAATCACGGAATAATTACACATAGAGAATTGATTTGATATAATAACAGTCTTCACATTTAATGATAGTCAACGATACGACATACATATATATATATATATATATATATATATATATATATATATATATTTTTTTTTAATGAATTGGTTAAGACTATAGCCTAAAGCCCATGCATCAGAAAGAGAGAACGTGAGTGTCTCTCTTGTGTGCTCTCCATTACGCAGCACAAGGTCAGGTTCAAATAGGCTAAACCATCGTCTGTCACGTCCCAATTTCGTCAACCATCGTCAATAGGCAATACTATTGTAATATCCCCCAACCTTAGTGTCTTGGCTCCATGGCACTTGTGGATGTTACCTTTCATCATGCTACCTACAACGATTGTTGCCAGGCAACAATCAACCCATTACAACAGTAGGTCAGTAGTATGCCCTCTTTTCAGGATGGCCAGTGACGCACACATACAGATGCTCACACAAACTTGAGTACACGAACGCATGTCGTACGCACACACACTTGAGCGCACAAACAAACAAAACACACCACATGCTGGGCAGACAGAGGAGGGACGGATATGAGCAATACTCCCGTTGTGTGCTCCTGTTAATGTGTAACTGGACTACAATGTGTTCTGTGATGATAAGGGTATACAGCACCCCATTGAGCCCTCATCCCCTCCTGTAAAACCTATTCTACAGAGAGACAGAAAGAATAGTACGAAGAGGGAATAAGAGTGAAAAGAGAGCGAGACAAAGTGGAGAGAGAAAGAGCTAGAGAGCGAGAGAGAGAGAGTGAGAGAGAGAGAGAGAGAGGGAGAGGGAGAGAACTATAACTGTGTCACATGGATACAGCAGGTGCAACATTGGCTACACTCCTGTGTACACCTTTCCCCCTGCTTCTTTCTCTGTGTACTGCTGCCATGGCTAGGCAAAGCGTGGAGCAAATCATACTGTGATTGTGTTTGCTATTTCAATATGAAAATAAATCAATTGAAAAACATGTCTTTCTGGCTGCTTCAAATGTTCTGTGATTCATAGATTATCTGTGTTATTTCCTCAGTCAGTCCTAAGGTCTCCCTCTGCTCCTGCTTTAGGTCTCCTCCAATCAGACTGTCAGTTAATGTCACTGAGCATTCTTGATAGACTGGGTATCCCGTCTCCTCAACGACATACAGAGGGAGGAGTCGTCCCACTCCAACCTTTCTCCTCTCCTCTACTCTCATTTCATCTCACCTGACAGGTCACCCGCAAACATTCAGACATGAACCACGACTCCCATACAAAGCTAAAATAGCAACCAAAATCAACTTGTTACACAATGAAGTGGCGTAGTCGGTAAAATCGGAGAAAATACTGCTCTGTCTGACATAAGACGAAATGGTCGTATAATACTTGGCAGAAGTGGATTGTGTTTATCCCCCAATCCCTACTCCTTACTTAGTCATTCAATACTTTGGGGATACTATCTTCCCTCTGTCCCCGTAGTTGTATGGACGACAGCGTTCTAAAAGGGTGTGACCGAAACAAGCTTGGAGATCCTGTCCTGTTAACAGCTCTTTAAGAGAAGGGGCGCGGAGCTGTGCTTGACGTACTGAAGCGGCGCTAAAACTTTAAAGGTATAATTCCCTTTTATGATGTCGCTAAATATTCAGCAAACATTTAAAAAAAAAAATGCTTTGTAGGAAATGACAAACCCCTAAGTCTAAAATATGATAGAACCACAAAAAAAGTGACCTATTCATATTCTCTCCAAATACAGACTGGATTATTCAGTAAGTCTCATGCATAAAGTATAAGGGATATATGTTTTTGATGGAGTGTGGGGAGAATACATGTTAGCTGTTCTAAGTGCTGCCGTCGGGTCCACAGGTAAGCAGCTAAGAAGGTCTCTGTGTACTTGTGCAAAGAAGAAGATTAAGAAGACACGATACTAATGTTGGCTGCCACCCTCACATGCACACACACACACACACACACATATGCAGTCACACACACACATATGCAGTCACACACGCGCACATACAGTACTGTGCAAAAGTTTTAGGCAGGTGTGAAAAAATGCTGTTAAAGTAAGGCAAAGAGTGGTCTCACCAAATATTGATTTGATGTAGATTTTTCTTCTGTTCACTCCCTTTGCATTTTGTTAATTGATAAATATAAACCATTAACATTTCTATTTTAGAAAGCATTCTTACTTTACAGCATTTTTTCACACCTGCCAATTTTTTGGGGAACAATACAGTATGTGCAGTCACTCGCAAACACGCACACTCCCTTCCCCGTTTGTTCTTTGCGAATCATACGTGCCACCTTGCATCTAGTTTCTCAGTGCTGAGAAGTTGGCATAGCTGTGCCACCTCTGGCCTGTTTCTCCACCACCTGTTCCTGCAGCCTAGTTTAGTGCAGTCACCTGACACATGACCTTTCACAGGCAGCCTGGCCACCACTGTGTGTCCAGCTCTATTTAGGTAGGTGCCCTCAGACCATCAGGGAGCCCCTACCCCTCCCCGCAGGCTCTACTGGTATACAGTGTTTGAGTGTCTGTGTGTGTGTTTTCATATTGCCGAGGCAGTATTTGATGAACAGCAGGGCACAGATCGAGGCACACCGTCTGGTAGGAGCGACCTGCCATGTATGATGCAATACACGAGTGTGCAGAGCCTGAGAAGCCCAACCCTAAGAGGTGGAGACGAGGATCTGACGGTTCACGAAGTCAAAGGCAGCGGATAGATCTAGAAGTATGAGAACAGAGGAGAGAGAGAGTCAGCTTTGGCAGAGCGGAGACCATCTGTGACACAGATGAATGCAGTCTCAGTTGAGTGACCCGTTTTGAAGCCTGACTGGTTAGGGGAAAGAAGATCTTCCTGAGAGAGATAACGAAAGAGTTGGTCAGAGAGAGATCAGAGGGGTTGAGTGTTTGTTACTTAATGAGGGGAGCGATATATCCTTTTTCTGTTATCCCGACTTAAAGACCCCCCCCCAGAGTGACTTCAACCCGACTGGCCAAATAACTGCAGGATATCATTAGTAGACACATGGCTGGAGCAGGACATCATCAGGGGATGCATGACTGGAGTGGGTCATTGTGACAGTACGGTGGGGTGGTGTCACAGTAAATTAGTCACTTACAGTGCCTTGAGAAAGCATTCATTCCCCTTGACTTATTGCACATTTTGTTGTGTTATGGCCTAAATTCAGAATGTATTCAATTGTTTTAGGTTATTGCCCTGCTGAAAAGTGAATTAATCTCCCAGTGTCTGGTGGAAAGCAGACTGAACCAGGTTTTCCTCTTAAGATTTTGCCTTTGCTTAGCTCCATTTCATTAATAATTTTTTTATCCTGAAAAACTTCCTGGTCCTTAATGATTACAAGCATACACATAACATGATGCAGCCACCACTATGCTTGAAAATATGGAGAGTGGCAGTCAGTAATGTGTTGAATTGGTCAAATGTAACACTTTTTATTCAGGACAAAAAGTGAATTGCTTTGCAACATTTCTTGCAGTATTACTTTAGTGCTTTGTTGTAAACAGCATATATGTTTTGGAATATTTTTTATTCTGTACAGGCTTCCTTCTTTTCACTCTGTCAATTAGGTTAGTATTGTGAAGTAACTACAATGTTATTGATCCATCCTCAGTTTTCTCCTATCACAGCCATTAAACTCTGTAACTGTCTTAAAGTCACCATTGGCCACATGGGGAAATCCCTGAGCAGTGTATCTTTGTAGTGACTGGGAGTATTGATACACCATCCCAAGTGTAACTAATAACTTCACCATGCTCAAAGGGATATTCAATGTCTGCTTTTTAATTTTTTTTACCCATCTACCAATAGGTGCCTTTCTTTGCGAGGCATTGGAAAACCTCTCTGGTCTTTGTGGTTGGATCAGTGTTTGAAATGTACTGCTCGACTGAGGGACCTTACAGATAATTGCATGTACACTAAAGAATCAGGTTAAACACTATTATTGCACACAGAGTAAGTCCGTGCAGCTTGTTAAGCACATTTGTACTCGTGAACTTATTTAGGCTTACCATAACAAAGGGGTTGAATAGTTATGACTCAAGACATTTCAGCTTGACATCTTTTATTCATTTGTACAAATTTCCCCAAAAACATAATTTCACTTTGACATTATGGGGTATTGTGTGTAGGCTCGTGACAAAAAAAAACTAAATGTAATCCATTTTAAATTCAGGCTGTAACAAAATAAAATGTGGAAAAAGTCAAGGGGTGTGAATACTTTCTGAAGGTTTATTGCCTGTAGTCTAAATTCAATCTTTCCACTAGTTTGGCTCAGTTAATTAACCAAGCTGGACTCCATGTGCATGGATCAAGTTCCTAATTACTGTGGGCTTCATTATTATTCCAACAATTAGCATCCAGAACATTGAATAAAACCAAAGCCGAAAGCGATGGGCACGCTAAAGGTATCCAATTTTCTATTCCGTTATCATATTGTCACGGTCTGAATGAACCTGTTTTCGATATCCGTTTAAACAAACTCACTATGAAATTGGAAATTGTCCATTAAAGCTAAGAGTGCAATAGAGCTCTGTGGCTCTGAGATGAGTAACCTTTCCCATGTCTTCGACGAGCGTATGCTTTTATGTTTCAAAAGAAAAGAAAAAATATAAAACTAGAAGGAAAACATGAAACACAAAAGAACACAGGTGAAACGATTGCGAGGAGAATGCCCGTTTTAAAGCAACCCAGGCCAGTATAGATATTGATTGGTAAGATGAGAGAGAGAGAGAGAGAGAGAGAGAGAGAGAGCGAGAGAGAGAGAGAGAGTGAGGAAGAAAGAAAGAGAGTGAGGAAGAAAGAAAGAGAGTGAGGAAGAAAGAAAGAAAGAAAGAAAGAAAGAAAGAAAGAAAGAAAGAAAGAAAGAAAGAAAGAAAGAAAGAAAGAAAGAAAGAAAGAAAGAAAGAAAGAGAGAGCTATAATATGGCATTTGAAATGTCTCAATGTCTCAAAAAAATGTATATCCTGAAATACCTTATTTAAATACACTACAGGTAAAAAGTTTTAGAACATCTACTCATTCATGGGTTTTTCTTCATTTTTATTATGTTCTACATTGTAGAATAATAGTGAAGACATCAAATCTATGAAATAACACATATGGAATCATGTGGTAACCAAATAAATGTTAAACAAATCAAAATATGTTTTATTTTTGAAATTCTTCAAATAGCCACCCTTTGCCTTGATGACAGCATTGCACACTCTTGTCATTCTCTCAACCAGCTTCATGAGGTAATTACATGGAGTGCATTTCAATTAACAGGTGTGCCTTGTTAAAAGTTAATTTATGGAATTTCTTCCCTTCTTAATGGGTTTGAAAGGTTTGCCCAGGTTGTAGCATCATATCCAAGAAGACTGAAGGCTGTAATCGCTGCCAAAGGTGCTTCAACAGAGTACTGAGTAAAGGACCTGAACACCAATGTAAATGTAATATTTCTGTTTTTAATTTTGAATACTATAGCAAAAAAATTCAAAAAAACTGTTTTTGATTTGTCATGATGGGGTTTTGCGTGTAGATTGATGAGGATTTGTTTTCCCCCATCCATTTTAGAATACGGCTATAACATAACAAAATGTGGAAAAAGTCAAGGGGTCTGAAAACCTTCCGAATATACTATATGTTTCCCATGCCAATCAAGCCATTTGAATTGGAGAGAGAGAGAGAATATCCAAAAGCAAGCCATCAGAGAAATGAGACTCATGGTGGGTGGTTTTGAATGTTTTTTGAGTTGAGTGGGGAAGTTGCTGATGATGATGTGGGTATCTGAAGGGAAGCTTGCCTGAGAATGGTCCTGCTCGAACCTATCCTGATGGTCATCTCGTCTGAGGCTGGGAACAGGGGGTCCTCCTCCTTGGCCAGTTTGGAGTCTGGGGGCAGGGCCAGGGCTATGAGGGGGTCCACCCCTACGCCCTAAAACACACAGGCAGGGAGACAAACGAACATACATGGATTAACAGGTTATAGAGAATGAGAATGCATTCTCTTTCGCCATAGACCTGGCCCTGAGGGTACAGTGGTACAGCAACAGTAGACGTACACAGTCAGTTAGAAATACGTTGGCATGCACAAATAATCAACTTGGCTCTGCTTCTATTTGTTCATATAAACTTAATTCTGGTCTTTTTATCAGAGGGTAATTACATCAAGTGCTGCTTGTCAACTTAAAATAACGTTACGTAACCTATGATCAATTCATTATGGAACAAAAACGAACCTTCAAAGAAAACATTTGGAGAAAAAAAATGATAATCTAATCTCACACTTATTCAAAGCCTGTTCACACCTCCTTGTTGAAGGCTCTGCTTTAAACGCAGGTACAGAAAGAGAGAAAGGCTTGATAAAAGCTTTTATTTGGTAGGTGTGTCATGTTCAAATAGGCTACGTCATAAGCATACGCGGCAAAGCTTCTCTTTCTAATGTTCCCCACCTAGTTTCTGGAAAAAAAAGCATGCCAACAAAGCAGATCAAAACCACTTATACATTTATTAATGCTCCCATTAACAAAGATCATTATCTTCGGATGCGCTGTTAAACTCCACACAAAAGTACCAATCAATAATCGTCAGCACATCCATAAAACTGTGGGATTCTACACTGGAAATAATCACAATCAGTAGTTGTTTTTTGCCTTGGTTATTATTTCCGCCGGGGTAAAATCAGGTGGCAAAGAGAATAACACTGTCCATTCATAACAAACAAACAAAACAGACATAAAAGTGCAGCAGTGGGCTTGAGGAGCCAAAATGAACCAGAAAGGTAGTGTGGGCTTGACCGTTTTTGAATAGGAAGTGTTGTAAGACCGCAAAACAATCAGGCCCATTTGAGGATTGAGGGAGAGAGCTTATTGCAGAGAAGCCACACAAAAAAAAGGCTCTCACTTCTTCACAATTTAAAACAAGCTTCACGCAACAAGGATTCAAAATCATTTGTGTCTTCATGTCTGTCTGCGCGTGCCACTCAGTGCGTGAGTGTGTGTGACTTAAATGTGTGAGTGTGCCTGCCAGCATGCGTGCGTGCATGCCTTTGGGGAACTGGAGATGGCAGACCTGACACAATGGTATCAACGGGAAGTTATTACTGTAACTGTTAAACACTGCAAACAAGGGCCTGATGGGAAAGCTCAGGGGCATTCTAGTGTCTGCAGCTGTAGCATGGGACCACAGCCAGATTACACTAATACTACACCCTGGCTGTTCCCAAATGGCACCCCGTTCCCTATATAGTGCACTACATTTGACCAGACCCCTATGGGGCCTTGTAGTGGACTATATAGTGAATAGGGTGCCATTTGGAATACATCGCTTGTTCCTCTCCAATGACAACAATGACATTAAATCCAGGGGGGTAGCCAGGGTCTGAGTTTTAGTGAGGTCTAAAATGTTATTTGGAGAACAGCAAAAACAAGGAAAAATGACCTCAGCCATTATCACATTGGTTACCTTCGCTTCATTCACCTCAGCTTATCTACAAACAGATAGCGGCTAATTGATAGTTGATAGGCATTAACTCATAATCGAGACGAAAAACTATAATTTTATACGTACATAGGGATCTATTAGCAGAAAAAGTATTCTATTAACAAAAGGTAAAGAAATAAGTTTGCTTTACATAACATTTTTGTTATTGTTGCCGTTTTACAGCTAATTCTACACATTTTGGCTTCCCGAGTGTTGCAGTGGTTTAATGCACTGCATCGTAGTACTAGAGATCCTGGTTAGAGTCCAGGCTCTGTCACAGCCGGCCGCAACTGGGAGACCCATGTGGCGGCACACAACTGGCCCAGCGTCGTCCGGGTTCGGAGAGGGTTTGGCCGGCAGTGATGTTCTTGTCCCATCGCACACTAGCGACTCCTGTGGCGGGCCGGGCGCAATGCACGCTGACACGGTCACCAGGTGTACGGTGTCTCCTCCAACACATTGGTGTGGCTGGGTTCCGGGTTAAGCGGGCATTGTGTCAAGAAGCAGTGCGGCTTGGCTGTGTTTGTGTTTTGGAAGACGCACGTTTCTCGACCTTCGCCTCTCGACTGTAACTACCAATTGGATACCACAAATTTGGGGAGAGTACAATTTTTTTTTACAAAAAATATGAATTTTTCTACACATTTTATCAAGGGGAGAATTGTTTGCAGTTATAAAAGCAAATGTTCTCCACAATTCTCCACATTTTTCCATGACTTATTATGAAATCTAAGTGAAAGTGGCAATGATTTCTTCAAGTTTAGATAGCTGGCTAGACTATCTAAATCATTTAAAAACTGACATGGGTTACTTGAGTGACTGTCATTAAATGACATACAGTGGCTTGTGAAAGTATTCACCCCCTTGGCATTTTTCCTATTTTGTTGCCTTACAACCTGGAATTAAAATAGATTTTTTTTGGGGGGGGGGTTGTATCTTTTGATTTAGACAACATGCCTACCACTTTGAAGATGCAAGATATGTTTTATTGTGAAACAAACAGAAAACTTGAGCGTGCATAACTATTCACCCCCCATAGTCACTACTTTGTAAAGCCACCACCATGCTTCACTGTTGGCATGGTGTTCTCAGGGTGAGGGGAGGTGTTGGGTTTGCACCAGACATAGCATTTTTCCTTGATGGCCAAAAAGCACAATTTTAGTCTCATCTGACCAGAGTACCTTCTTCCATATGTTTGATGAAGGCATATGGAGTCTCCCACATGTATTTTGTCAAACACCAAACGTGTTTGCTTATATTTTTCTTTAAACAAAGGCTTTTTTCAGGCCACTCTTCCGTAAAGCCCAGCTCTGTGGAGTGTACGGCTTAAAGTGGTCCAATGGACAGATACTCCAATCTCCTCTCTGGAGCTTTGCAGCTCCTTCATGGTTATCTTTGGTCTCTTTGTAGCCTCTTTGATTAATGCCCTCCTTGCTTGGTCAGTGAGTTTTGGTGGGCGGCCCTCTCTTGGCAGGTTTGTTGTGGTGCCATATTCTTTCCATGTTTAATAATGGATTTAATGGTCCTCCGAGGGATGTTCAAAGTTTCTGATATTTTTTTATAACCGAACCCTGATCTATACTTCTCCACAACTTTGTCCCTGACCTGTTTGGAGAGCTCCTTGGTCTTCTTAGTGCCACTTGCTTGGTGGTGCCTCTTGCTTAGTGTTGTTGCAGACTCTGGGGCCTTTCAGAACAGGTGTAAATATACTGAGATCATGTGACAGACCATGTAAAACTTAGATTGCACACAGGTGGACATTATTTAACTAATTATGTGGCTTCTGAAGGTAATTGATTGCACCAGATCTTATTTCAGGGCTTCATAGTAAAGGGAATGAATATAGGTCACAGGTCCAGGAATGCCTGAAGAATTGCAACATTTACCAAGAACTAAAGCTGCAAATAGCAATACTGGGTGATTTGAAAAGTTATAGTCAATCAATCAATAATATAATCATTATTTTAGCAAACAAAAATGGCATCTTTAACTTACAATCTGTAGAAGCTATGAGAATAGAAAGGTGCAGTACTTTTGTGAAGCATCACAGCATAGTTGAACAAATGCATGGCAAATAGAAAGAGATAGATGGGAGGGGTTGAAGGGGAATGAAGGGTGGGACTAATAACAAGATAACTAATGTAAAACATACAGGGTCTGTAAAATGTATATGGGTTCTGAAATGTTGTGAAATAGCACAGTTACAAATAGAAATCGAACTGGATGGACATTAGAAATAGAGGAAGGACTAAAAACATACTAAATATAACTATTGTAAAATAGATGGTGTATAATATGTATAAACTGAAGGTAGAAGCCTAAGTGTTATTGTTTATTAGTTTACTCCAATTGGGGGAGGGGTGGTAGGGTTTGCGGGGAATAATAAAGGTATATTCTAAAAAAAGTGTGTATATGTATGCATGTATGTATATACAGTTGAAGTCGGAAGTTTAGATACACCTTAGCCAAATACATCTAAACTAAATTTTTCACAATTCCTGACATTTAATCTTAGTAAAAATTCCCTGTCTTAGGTCAGTTAGGATCACCACTTTACTTTACAAATGTTAAATGTCAGAATAATAGTAGAGAGAATGATTTATTTCAGCTTTTATCTCTTTCATCACATTCCCAGTGGGTCAGAAGTTTAGTATTTTGTTTAACTTGGGTCAAACGTTTTGGGTAGCCTTCCACAAGCTTCCAACAATAAGTTGGGTGAATTTTGGCCCATTCCTCCTGACAGAGCTGGTGTAACTGAGTCAGGTTTGTAGGCTTCATTGCTCGCACACGCCTTTTCAGTTCTGTCCAAAAATGTTCCATAGGATTGAGGTCAGGGCTTTGTGATGGCCACTCCAATACCTTGACTTTGTTGTCCTTAAGCCATTTTGCCACAACTTTGGAAGTATGCTTGGGGTCATTGTACATTTGGAAGACCCATTTGCGACCAAGTTTTAACTTCCTGACTGATGTCTTAAGATGGTGCTTCAATATATCCACGTAATTTTCCTCCCACATAATTTCCCTCCGTCATGATGCCATCTATATTGTGAAGTGCACCAGTCACTCCTGCAGCAAAGCCCACCCACAACATGATGCTGCCACCCTAGTGCTTCACAGTCTTGGATGGTGTTCTTTGGCTTGCAAACCTCCCCATTTTTCCTCCAAACATAACAATGGTCATTATAGCTAAACAGTTCTATTTTTGTTTCATCAGACAAGAGGAAATTTCTCCAAAAAGTACAATATTTGTCCTCATGTGCAGTTGAGGTCTTGACTGATTTCTTTTGATTTTCCCATGATGTTTAAAGGCACAGTCAACTTAGTGTATGTAAACTTCTGACCCACTGGAAATGTGATACAGTGAATTATAAGTGAAATAATCTGTCTGTTAACAATTGTTGGAAAAACTACTTGTGTCATGCACAAAGTAGATGTCCTAACCGACTTGCCAAAACTATAGTTTGTTAACAAGACATTTGTGGAGTGGTTGAAAAACAAGTTTTAATGACTCCAACCTAAGTGTATGTAAACTTCTGACTTGAACTGTACGCAGAGACTGGAGAAACTCTCCGGTGAAGAGATCTTGTTATGGCAGAGAGATGAAAAATGATGAAGAGAGAGACTAAGGGAGGAAGGGATGGAGGGAGGGAGAGAAAGATGGAGGGGAAGGGGAGAGAGAGAGCCGGGCAGAGAGAAAAAAAGAGGAGACAGAGAGAGAAAGAGAGAGAGGTTGCTTCTTTTTTAGACCATTCTCAATAGCCAGCCACTGTTTGAATAATTCAGAACATTCCTCAGTGTGTCTCACAAAACAATGCACACTATGTTGGAGGGGTGTAATACTTTACAAAATGAAGTGCACCCAAGTACAAAACACGATGCTAGATTATATATGGTGCATTCGGACATTATTCAGACCCCTTGACTTTTTACACATTTTGTTACGTTACGGCCTTATTCTAAAATTGATTAAACGGTTGTTTTTTCTCATATATCAACACACAATACCCCATAATGACAAAGCAAAAACAGATGTCTAGAAGTTTCAGCAAATGTATAAAAAAAATAATAATAATGAAATATCACATTTAGAGTACATAAGTAGTCAGACCCAACTGGCGGCCCCCGGGCCAAATATGGCCTGCCAGCAAAAATTATTTGGCCCCCCAAAGCCACTCAAATTATAATAATAAAAATATAATTTTGTGATGCTGAAACGTAAATCTGCAACCGCAGCGCAATCAATGGGAGGTGAACAGTGCCTGGTGCTGAAAATATAGCTAACTTGTTATGCAAGTGTTGCACAGCAACAGATGGAGAAAACATACACCAGTCAAGTAATTCATTTCAACAATAATAGTCTATTTCTTCCGAGCATAGGCCTATTTAAAATAACTTAACTTGCTGAGGCTGGCAATATATATTGTTTTCTTAGCAAGGGAGGATAATTCTCCACCTGGGCGGACTGTGAGAGGTTCACATACAAACACAATGATATCCTTGGGAATGCTGTAGTCTTCAAATCTGGTGGAGAAGATGTCCGGTCCCTCTGCCTGCAGATCTTCAGTGTGCTGAAGTCCAGTAACCTTCCAGATGACAAGTCCAAATCGAACAACTAAAGTTTCCTAGTAAAAGCCTCAAGTTTTTCCACCATGTGCATGACTATTTTCCCTCTTTCTTGTAACTGCAGATTTAACCCTTTTATTTGACAGGATATTTTAGCCAAAAAAGCAGTGTGTGTAGCTTGCTGTTAAAGCTGTCTGTGGCGGTAAGGCCACTTTGAAAGTTCCATGATTAGATTCATAATGATATCTGAGATCGAATTCTTTGCAAACCTAATTTTCATTGCAAATAACACACACTGGCTTGGCATTGGGAAAATATGGTAAGGTGAACGTATATCTCTCTGTACATTCTTCCCTGAAACTTTGATTTTCATTATCCACCTTTGTTTTGATACTTGCTATCAAGCTAATTGTTCTGAATGAATGCTGACGTTACAAAAAGTAGTGGAGCCTACACAAGGCACAGACAAATCGACAAAAATAATAATTGAATAGAGACATGGTGATTTTATGAGCGTAATCAGATCAAAATGAATGTATTGTGTACTAATCAGATATGTTAAAATGTTGTTCAATTTGCACTGTGGCCAAATCTTTGTGCTAATATTGTATACTAATTATGTTCTGACCGGCCGACTATTAGCTCAGAACCTAGTTGACAAACCCTGCTTTTCTCAGTACTTTGTTGAAGCACCTTACATTACAGCCTTGAGTCTTCTTGGGTATGACCCTACAAGCTTGGCACACCTGTATTTGGGGAGTTTCTCCCATTCTTCTCTGCAGATCCTCTCAAGCTCTGTCAGGTTGGATGGGGAGAGTCACTAAACAGCTATTTTAGGTCAAGGATCTGTCTGTACTTTGCTCCATTCATCTTTCCTTCAATCCCGATGATGCTGTCACCACCATGCTTCACCGTAGGGATGGTACCAGGTTTCCTTCAGACTTGACGCTTGGCATTTAGGCCAAAGAGTTCCATCTTGGTTTTATCAAACCAGAGAATATTGTTTCTCATGGTCTGAGAGTCCTTTAGGTGCTATTTTGGCAAACTCCAAGTGGCTGTCATGGCCCTTTTACTGAGGAGTGGCTTCTGTCTGGCCACTCTACCATAAAGACTTGATTGGTGGAGGGGTGCAGAGATGATTGTCCTTCTGGAAGGTTCTCCCATCTCCACAGAGGAACTCTGGAGTTCTGTAAGAGTGACCATCACGTTCTTAGTTACCTCCCTGACCAAGGCCCTTCTCCCCCGATTGCTCAGTTTGGCTGGGCGACCAGCTCTAGGAAGAGTCTTGGTCGTTCCAAACTTCTTGCATTTAAGAATGAAGGAGGCCACTGTGTTCTTGGGGACATTCAATGCTGCAGCCCTTTTTTGGTACCCTTCCCCAGATCTGTGCCTCAACACGATCCTGCCTCAGAGCTCTACGGATAACTCCGTCGACCTCAATGCTCTGACATTTACTGTCAACTGTGGGACTTTATATAGACAGGTATGTGCATCAAGGATTTCATTTTTTATAAATGTGCAACATTTTCTAAAAAACCTGTTTTTGCTTTGTCATTATGGGGTGTTGTGTATCATGACGCAAGGCGACACCCTGATGCAGACACAGGAGGTAGATGGTTGGATTCTTACCATATTTATTAAAACAACAGGGTAAGGCAAGAGAAAAGTTGTGGACACTGGGGTGAATAAGTGCCACCCGGAGGGGGTGGAGACAATCACAGGAACAGGTGAAACAGATCAGGGTGTGACAGTGTGTGGATTGATGAGGAAAAATATGAATTTAATACATTTTAGAATAAGGCTGTAACGAAATAAAATGACGAAAAAGGGGTGTGAATACTTTCCGAATGCAATGTATGTAATATGACAAAAATGTACTCGATAGATGAGACGCTAGTGAATACACTCCTTATAATCATAAACATCACGCTAGTGAGAGCACAACGTAGACCAATTTACCAGCCATGTTGTCAACTGGGAATAAAACTAAAGATGTGTCCCTTGGGCCAGGTGTTTTTTTTTATTGTCCACTAAGGCCCCATCTATCTATTCAGTATGTCACCTTCCTTCATCCAGCAGTTGATTAATTGCTCTGGACCCAGATGAATTCCCCTCAGTCCCCAGACCCTGTTGTCGGGAAATTCTGTGTATGTGTTTGTATTTTTGTGTGCGTAAGTGCGTAAGTGCGTGCGTGCGTCCGTGAGTGTGAGCATTCATGAGTGCATAGGTGTGTAATTATACACTACCCTGTCAAAAGTTTTAGAACACATACTCAATCAAGGCTTTTTCTTCATTTTTACTATTTTCTTGTAGAATAATAGTGAAGACATTAAAACTATAAAATAACAGATATGGAATCATGTAGTATCCAAAAAAGTGTGAAACAAATCAAAATATATTTTACATTTGAGATTCTTCAAATAGCCACCCTTTGTCTTGATGACAGCTATGCACACTCTTGGTATTGTCTCAACCAGCTCCATGAGGTAGTCAGCTGGAATACATTTCAATAAAACAGGTGTGTCTTCTTAAAAGTTCATTTCTGGAATTTCTTTCCTGCTTAATGCGTTTGAGACAATCAGTTGTGTTGTGACAAGGTAGGGTGGTATAAAGAAGATATTTGCAAAGAAAAGCCATATCTCAGACTGGCCAATAAAAATAAAATAATAAGATGGGCAAAATAACAGACACTGGACAGAGATATGGCTTTTTCTTTGCAACTCTGCCTAGAAGGCCAGTATCCCGGAGTCGCCTCTTCACTGTTGACCTTGAGAACGGTGTTTTGCGGGTATAATTTAATGAAGCTACAAGTTGAGGACTTGTGACGTGTCTGTTTCTCAAACTAGACACTCTAATGTACCTCCCACTCCCATTTCTATTCTGGTTAGAGCCTGTTTGCACTGCTGTATGAAGGGAGTAGTTGTACCAGATCTTCAGTTTCTTGGCAATTTCTAGCATGGAATAGCCTTCATTTCTCAGAACAAGAATAGACTGACGAGTTTCAAAAGAAAGTAATTTGTTTCTGGTCATTTTGAGCCTGTAATTGAACCCACAAACGCTGATGCTCCAGATACTCAATGTGTCTAAAGAAGGCCAGTTTAATTGCTTCTTTAATCAGGACACAGTTTTCAGCTGTGCTAACATAATTGCAAAAGGGTTTTCTAATGATCAATTAGTCTTTTAAAATTATAAACTTGGATTAGCTAACACAACATGCCATTGGAAGACAGGAGTGATGGTTTCTGATAATGGGCCTCTGTACGCCTATGTAGATATTCCATAAAAATCTGCCGTTTCCAGCTATAATAGTCATTTACAACATTAATAATGTCTACACTGTATTTCTGATCAATTTGATGTTGTTTTAATGGACACATTTTTTTTGCTTTTCTTTCAAAAACAAGGACATTTGTAAGTGACCCCAAACTTTTGAACGGTAGTGTATCTACACACAGAGCTCATAGATTTCTGTGATTATGTATTCATATCCTGTAGGGGGGACATCTATCAGGGACAGACAAGCATGTTGAAAGGGCAGTCAGACTGGAGAAGGAAGAGAGAGACACAGCAACAACAAAAAATTGCTACAGAGACTCTGCCAACTAACACCTCACTGGACTAGTAAAGCTTGTAAGTCGCTCTGGATAAGAGCGTCTGCTAAATGACTTAAATGTAAATGTAAATGTAAAGCCTAGTTACTGCTGTGAACCAAATCAAATCAAATCAAATTTTATTTGTCACATACACATGGTTAGCAGATGTTAATGCGAGTGTAGCGAAATGCTTGTGCTTCTAGTTCCGACAATGCAGTGATAACCAACAAGTAATCTAACTAACAATTCCAAAACTACTGTCTTATACACAGTGTAAGGGGATAAGGAATATGTACATAAGGATATATGAATGAGTGATGGTACAGAGCAGCATACAGTAGATGGTATCGAGTACAGTATATACATATGAGATGAGTATGTAGACAAAGTAAACAAAGTGGCATAGTTAAAGTGGCTAGTGACATAAGAATGCAGTCAATGATCTAGAGTACAGTATATACGTATGCATATGAGATGAATAATGTAGGGTAAGTAACATTATATAAGGTAGCATTGTTTAAAGTGGCTAGTGATATATTTACATCATTTCCCATCAATTCCCATTATTAAACTGGCTGGAGTTGGGTCAGTGTCAATGACAGTGTGTTGGCAGCAGCCACTCAGTGTTAGTGGTGGCTGTTTAACAGTCTGATGGCCTTGAGATAGAAGGAGCAATGTGCACTCATTGTGTGTGCGTGCTTGTGTGTGTGCATCATATCTGAATGGAAAAGAGTCTTGCAGCAGCCCAGCGTCGCCCAGGTTAGGGTAGGGTTTGGCCGGTAGGGATGTTCTTGTCCCATCGTGTACTAGCGACTCCTGTGGCGGGCCGGGCGCAATGCACGCTGACAAGGTCGCAAGGTGTACGGTGTTTCCTCTGACACACTGGTGTGGCTGGCTTCCAGGTTAAGCGGGCATTGTGTCAAGGAGCAGTGTGGCTTGGCTGGGTTGTGTTTTCGGAGGACGCATGGCTCTCAACCTTCGCCTTTCCAGAGTCCGTATGGAAGTTGCATCGATGGGACAAGACTAACTACGAATTGGATACCATGAATTTGGGGAGAAAATGGGATAAAATAAAATGAAAAAATAAATAAATAAAAGGAAAAGAGTCTTGAACACATTCAAGTTTGTATAAACATAATATTTGTCTGAATTGATATTCTGAATGGGTCTGTATCATTTCAAAAGTACACCTGCCGCTGCCTTAACAGCTACAGCTCAGAGCTACGTCTAACAACAGCCATTTCAGTGGATGACATCACACTCCCCAGGATCTTTGAACGCACTAACAAATCCACCTGTTGAGACATCCAGTCCACAATAATTGCTTCCTACCCACCAAAGACATGCAATGTGCCCAGATGATTGTGGCTTTTCACCAGAGGTGGGACCAAGTCACTATTATTCTAGTGACAAGCAAGTATCAAGTCGAGTCCCATGTAGAATGTGTCGAGTGTCGAGTCAAGTCCAAGTCCTAGTCATGCATTCTGAGAGCAAGTCAAGTCACAAGTTTTTTAAAGTCTCAAGTCAAGTAAAATAAAAATCTATACAGGCAATGACTTGTTTGACTACAAATTTAAATAGACAATCTTAGTCTATTTATCGAGGTTACCAGAACGATGTTTTCATTATTTTGTCAACAACACATTTTGATTATGCAATAATTAATTTTAACAACAAATTCCAAATAAAAGCTTCATGAGTAAACAAGCAATTTCAAGAAATGTCGACATACCAAAAGACCAGTAGGCCTATGCTATAAATTGTTGCTTGATGCCCCATTGCTGGTGAGTTTGCAAAGTAAATGGTTAATATTCTTGATCACCAATATTTTGGGGAGCTGCATATTCATTTATGGAAATCCTCTCTCCCTAGAATTTGATGTTTGCGCTGCACCCGATCCTATAGATGTAAAGCAAATTCAGCTCAGTGGATTTGAAACTTTTTGACCCACAACCCCCAAAAGGGAGTGGATCAAAGTTTGCGGAACCTGTGCTCGCACAGGGTGCACAATCGCTGTGCAAATGTAGCCTGTCTTTACAGCCATAAACAGGAATTGTTCGTAGAGCTCCGAGACAGGATTGTGTTGAGGCACAGATCTGGGGAAGGGTACCAAAAAAAGTCTGCAGCATTGAAAGTCCCCAAGAACACAGTGGCCTCCATCATTCTTAAATGGAAGAAGTTTGGAACCACCAAGACTCTTCCTAGAGCTTGCCGCACAGGAAAATTGAGAAATAGGGGAAGAAGGGTCTTGGTCAGGGAGGTGATCAAGAACCCAATAGTCACTCTGACAGAGCTCTAGAGTTCCTCTGTGGAGATTGGAGAACCTTCCAGAAGGACAACCATCTCTGCAGCACTCTACCAATCAGGCCTTTATGGTAGATTCTCTGGTCTGATGAAACCAAAATGGAACTCTTTGGCCTGAATGCAAAGCGTCACGTCTGGAGGAAACCTGGTACCAGCCTTACGGTGAAGCATGGTGGTGGCAGCATCATGCTGTGGGGATGTTTTTCTGAAACTGGGAGACTAGTCAGGATGGAGGCAAAGATGAACAGAGCAAAGTACAGGGAGATCCTTGATGAAAACCTGCTCCAGTGCACTCAGGACCTCAGACTGGGGTGATGGTTCACCTTCCAACAGGACAACGACCCTACGCACAATGCCAAGACAACGCCGGAGTGGCTGTCCTTAAGTGGCCCAGCCAGAGCCCGGACTTGAACCCGATCGAACATCTCTGGAGATACCTGAAAATAGCGGTGCAGCAACGCTCCCCATCCAACCTGACAGAGCTTGAGAGGATCTGCAGAGAATGGGAGAAACTCCCCAAATACAGTTGTGCCAAGCTTGTAGCGTCATACCCAAGAAGACTTGAGGCTGTAATCGCTGCCAAAGGTTCTTCAACAATGTACTGAATAAAGGGTCTCAATACTCATGTAAAATTTCTAAAAACCTGTTTTTGATTTGTTATTATGGGGTATTGTGTGTAGATTGTTGAGGGGGGGGGATGATTTAATCAATTGTAGAAAAAAGCTGTAACCTAACAAAATGTAGTAAAAATAAAGTTGTCTGAATACTTTCTGAAGGCACTGTAATTTCAATATTGCCATGCAAAACCGCTGAAATTTAAAGAAGTGCTTTCTGGTCATTAATCTCTGGACATGTGCAACCGCCTTGGTGCGCAAATGCTGATAACTGGTCATCGGTCAACAAGACGGTCAACTTTTTGATTCTGAAGCACAGATTAGACATTATCATGCTGAAACAAGAGGTGATGGTGGTGGATAAATGGCAAGACAATTGGCCTCAGGATCTCGTCGCGGTATCTCTGTGCATTCAAATTGCCATCGATAAAATGCAATTGTGTTCATTTTCCGTAGATTATGCCTGCCAATACCTTAACCCCATCGCCACCTAGGGGTACCGTCATGCTGTTTCAAATATTTGTTATTAAACACACACAAGAATGGTGTATAGGTATACAAGACAGGTATACAATTCTTATCTAAACATAAAAGAGCATACAGGAACAACAAGACCCAGATTTCTGGGTGCAAAACAAATAATACAAAACAAGGACATGTAGAAAGAAAGAGGGTACAGAGGGTACATACATACATACATACATACATACATACATACATACATACATACATACATACATACATACATACATACATACCCACACAAAAAAATCATATATATATTTTAAAATATGTATATACATCCATATGCACATACAAACATTCATACCCCAGAATAACAATCTACTACACTCATTTAAAATATACACATACATAATACTAAAATGCTAAGAGAAAATAGTAATAAAGTACAAATAGTAATTATATGTACACACACCTACACAGACATAAGCACTACAGAGGGCTGGTGGGACTCTAGTCGGGAGAGCGGCCCACGGCTAGACAAAGGAAGAACGGCACAAAACATCAACTTGCTAACCAGGTGTCTGCCCCCTCCCAACCATCACCCCCAGTCCCCTGCAAGCAATAAATAAATGGTATGGTAGTAAGAATAATGTAAGGATTGTAAAATAAATAACGATACAAAACAAAAATGGGGGAATATAAGTATATCCATCCGAAGGTGTCAGTGATCAAACCTAGAAGTAAAAATATGCATCGCTCTGAGCACAGCCGGGATGAAAGTGAATTTAACGTTAAATGAGAGCTCTGACCGCCATCCATTGGTCTGCTCAGCGTCTTACATGTTCGGTAGCCCTTGTTGAGCCTATTTAATACAGTTTCACCCAATATGGTATAGTATGGATTCGAGTCCATGAGCAGACCCTAACACACAATGACAAGGCACTCTAACCTGTACGGGGGATTGGTGTATATCCCCGGATAAACTTCTCTGCGTCCAAAACCGAGGAGAGCCAAATCTTCTCACCGGAAGGCGGGGTAATTCTTAGTCTTGCAGGGAAGAGTAAGGCTGGGCGAAGATGGAGTTTGTAGAGTTTGGTCATGACATCTCTGTAGTCGGCGCGATGCTATGCCACATCGGGCGCATAATCCTCATAGACACGGAATGGGTGCCCTTTATGTGACAGGTTGCCCCTCATTCGAGCTTCATGCAGGATAAGATCCTTGGTCTTGAAACTGTGACAACAGATGATTACTGGGCGAGGACGTTGGCCCGGTCCAGGCACTGGGACAAGGGAGCGATGTGCACGGTCCAGCTGGAGATCCGAATCCAAAACATCCGATCCCATTGCATCCTTCAATAGCTTGGCGAAGGAGTCGGTGGGGCGAGAGCCAGCCTCTACCCCCTCTGCCAGACCAACAACGCGAAGGTTATTACGTCTGGATCGGCCCTCCAGGTCCACCACTTTCACAGAAAGCCTCTGCACACTATCCTGCAATGAAGTGCATAGCTTCTCTAACTCGTCGATCCTACCAGCTTTGAATTCAGAAGCTTTCTCAAGGTCCACAATACTCTGGCCATACGAAGCGACCGTTCGAATGATGCTCTCGATTTTGGTGTCCAGTTCAGCAATAGTGGCTTTAAAATCCTCAGCTATAGCAACACGTAGCTCCCCCAAAGCCCGGGTAAGTTTTGTAAGTGTCACGTTCTTGCATGTGCCTCCCGCCATGTCTGTCTCGTTGTTTAGTGGGGAGTAGGCCTCCGCTGTGGATTTATTGTCCTTTGGTCGCTTATTACTCGGCATTTTCATATAAAAAGTTACAATCTTGTATTAGAAAGAAACGTTTGTTGTAAAAAAGTGCCATAAATTAGATTATTTCGCAAAAAAGTTGCAGGAGCCTCTCACGCACAGCCGTTCACTCCAACATGCTAGCTCCGCCCCTCTGGGGCACCATCATGCTTATCGGTCTATATGATAATTTTATAAATGTTTTGGAATAAACTGGGGCATGTATTTTTGTTAGTGATCATTTTGTGCCAAAAAATATACAAACATATCTAATTTACATAAGTATTCACACCCCTGAGTCAATACATATTAGAATCACCGTACAGCTGTGAGTCTTTCTGGATAAGTCTATAAGAGCTTTATACACCTGGATTGTGCAATATTTGCCATTTATTACTTTCAAAATTCTTCAAACTCTGTCAAATCAGTTGTCCATCATTGCAAGACAACCATTTTCATGTCTTGCCATAGATTTCCAAGCAGATTTAAGTCAAAACTGAAACTTGGCACTCTGGAACATTCAATGTCTTCTTGGTAAGCAACTTCAGTGTAGATTTGGCCTTGTGTTTAAAACCTCTTATGGCTGGGGGCAGTATTGAGTAGCTTGGATGAATAAGGTGCCCAGAGTAAACTGTCTGCTACTCAGGCCCAGTTGCTAATATATGCATATTATTAGGATAGAAAACACTCCGAAGTTTCTAAAACTGTTTGAATGATGTCTGTGAGTATAACAGAGGCAGGCAAAAACCTGAGAAAAAAATCAAACCAGGAAGTGGGAAATCTTAGGTTTGTAGTTTTTCAACTCAATGCCTATCGAATATAAGGTGTCGAGGGGTCATATTGCACTTCCTAAGGCTTCCACTAGATATCAACAGTCTTTAGAACCTTGTTTGATGCTTCTACTGTGAAAGAGGGGGGAATGGGAGCTGAACAAGTCAGAGGTCTGCCAGAGTGGCATGAGCTGGTCACACGCATTCACGTGAGAGGTAGCTTGACTTCCATTGCAATTCTACAGAGAAAGAAATTCTCCGGTTGGAACATAATTGAAGATTTATGTTAAAAACATCCTAAAGATTGATTCTATACATCGTTTGACATGTTTCTATGGACTGTAACGGAACTTTTTGACTTTTCATCTGGCCTGCGCGTAATGAATTTGGATTACTGGGCTAAACGCGTGAACAAAAAGGAGGTATTTGGACATAAAGGAGGGACTTTATCAAACAAATCAAACATTTATTGTGCAACTGGGATTCCTGGGAGTGAATTCTGATGAAGATCATCAAAGGTAAGTGAATATTTATAATGCCATTTCTGACTTTGGATATCTGTATGGCTTGATTTTGTTGTCTGAGCGCTGTACTCAGATTATTGCATGGTGTGCTTTTTTGGTAAAGCTTTTTTGAAATCTGACACAGCGGTTGCATTATTTATTTTAATTTTCTGCCCAATTTCGTGGTATCCAATTGTTAGTAATTACTATCTTGTCTCATCGATACAACTCCCGTACGGGCTCGGAAGAGACGAAGGTCGAAAGCCATGCCACTCGTCCCCCAATGTGTCGGAGGAAACACCGTGCACCTGGCGACCTTGGTTAGCGTGCACTGCGCCTGTCCCTCCACAGGAGTCGCTGGTGCACGATGAGACAAGGATATCCCTACCGGTCAAGCCCTCCCTAACCCGGACGACGCTAGGCCGACTGTGCGTCGCCCCACAGACCTCACGGTCGCGACTGACTGTGACAGAGCCTGGGCGCGAACCCAGAGTCTCTGGTGGCACAGCTAGCGCTGCGATGCAGTGCCCTAGACCATTGCGCCACCTGGGAGGCCCCGCCATAAGAAGTTTTAAGGTTATTGTCCTGCTGAAAGTTTTCTTTTTTTAATATTATTTCACCTTTATTTAACCAGGTAGGCCCGTTGAGAACAAGTTCTCATTTACAACTGAGACCTGGCCAAGATAAAGCAAAGCAGTGCGACAAAAACAACAACACAGAGTTACACATAAACAAAAGTACAGTCAATAACACAAAAGGAAAGAAAAATAGAAAAATCTTTGTACAGTGTGTGCAAATGTAGAAGACTATGGAAAGAAGCAATAAATAGGCCCTAGAGGCGATAATAATTACAATTTGGCATTAATACTGGAGTGATAGATGTGCAGATGATGATGTGCAAGTAGAGATACTGGGGTGCAAAAGAGAAAGTGGGTAAGTAATAATATGGGGATGAGGTAGTCGGGTGTGTTATTTACAGACTGGCTGTGTACAGGTACAGTGATAAGGTAAGCTGCTCAGACAGCTGATGCTTAAAGTTAGAGAGGGAGATATAAGTCTCCAGCTTCAGAGATTTTTGCAATTCGTTCCAGTCATTGGCAGCAGAGAACTGGAAGGAAAGGCAGACAAAGGAAGTGTTGGCTTTGGGAATGACCAGTGCAATATACAGTGCCTTGCGAAAGTATTCGGCCCCCTTGAACTTTGCGACCTTTTGCCACATTTCAGGCTTCAAACATAAAGATATAAAACTGTATTTTTTTGTGAAGAATCAACAACAAGTGGGACACAATCATGAAGTGGAACGACATTTATTGGATATTTCAAACTTTTTTAACAAATCAAAAACTGAAAAATTGGGCGTGCAAAATTATTTTCCGACAAGATAGAACTGCCAAAAGGGGTGCAGTCTACTGCAGAGATAGTCTGCAGAGTTCTGTCATACTATACAGGTGCAGTGGGCAGCTGGGAGGAGGTGCTCTTATCCTCCATGGACTTTACAGTGTCCCAAAACTTTTTGGAATTAGTGCTACAGGAAGCAAATTTCTGTTTGAGAAAGCTAGCCTTTGCTTTCCTAACTGACTGAGTATATTGGTTCCTAACTTCCCTGAAAAGTTGCATATCGCATGTGCTTTTCGATGCTAATGTTTTTCTGCTGGTCAAGGGCAGTCATGTCTGGGGTGAACCAAGGGCTATTTCTGTTCTCTACATTTTTTGAATGGGGCATGCTTATTTAAGATGGAGAGGAAAGCACTTTTGAAGAGCAACCAGGCATCCTCTACTGACGGGATGAGGTCAATATCCTTCCAGGATACCCGGGCCAGGTCGATTAGAAAGGCCTGCTCGCTGGAGCGTTTGACAGTGATGAGGGGTGGTTGTTTGGCCGCGGACCCAGTACGTAGGCAATGAGGCAGTGATCGTTGAGATTCTGGTTGAAGACAGCAGAGGTGTATAGGGAAGGCATCTTGGTCAGGATGAAATCTAAGAGGGTGCCCATGGTTACGGATTTAGGGTTTTATCTGGTAGGTTCCTTGATGATTTGTGTGAGATTTAGGGCATCTATCTTAGATTGTAGATTAGATTGTCGCCTGGGGTGTTAAGCATGTCCCAGTTTAGGTCACCTAACAGTACGAACTCTGAAGATAGATGGGGGGGCGATCAATTGACATATGGTGTCCAGGGCACAACTGGGGGCCGAGGGGGTCTATAACAAGAAGCAATGGTGAAAGACTTGTTTCTGGAAAGGTGGATTTTTTAAAGTAGAAGCTCGAATTGTTTGGGCACAGACCTGTATAGTATGACAGAACTCTGCAGACTATCTCTGCAGTAGACTGCACCCCTTTTGGCAGTTCTATCTTGTCGGAAAATGTTATAGTTAGGGATGGAAATGTCAGGATTTTTGGTGGCCTTCCTAAGCCAGGATTCAGACACGTCTAGGACATCCGGGTAGCCGGAGTGTGCTAAAGCAGTTAATAAAAGAGAGGGGGCTTCTGATGTTAACATGCATGAAACCAATGCTTTTACGGTTACAGAAGTCAACAAATGAGAGCGCCTGGGGAATGGGAGTGATGCTGGGGGCTGCAGGGCCTGGGTTAACCTCTACATCACCAGAGGAACAAAGGAGGAGTATGATAAGAGTATGGCTAAAGGCTAAAAGAACTGGTCGTCTAGTACGTTCGGGAACAGAGAGTAAAAGGAGCAGGTTTCTGGGCGTGGAAGAATAGATTCAGGGCATAATGTACAGACAAGGGTATGGTAGGATGTGAGTACAGAGGAGGTAAGCCTAGGCATTGAGTGATGATGAGAGAGGTTTTGACTCTAGAGGCACCATCTAAACCAGGTGTGGTCACAGCATGGGTGGGGGTGGAACACAAGGGCTAGCTAAGGCATATTGAGCAGGGCTGGAGGTTCTACAGTGAAATAAGACATAAATTACTAACTAAAACAGCAATAGACAAGGCATATTGACATTAGGGAGAGGCATGTGTAGCCGAGTAACCATAGGGTCCAGTGAGTAGCTAAACAAGCTGGAGGCACGGCGATTCAGACAGCTAGCAGGCCGGGGATAGCAGCAGTCTAGCAGATGGGCCTCAGGGGAACGTCGCAACGGGAGAGTCTCTTGAAACCCCCTCGTACGGTTACGTCGGCAGACCAGTCGTGATGGATCAGTGGTGCTCAGCAGCAAAGGGTCCAGGCAAATTAGCAGAAGAGGTATTGAAGCCTAGGAATTATCTGATGGAAGTCTTCGGCTAGCCGGGAGAAGGGCCTAGCTCCAGGCTAGCTCCAGGCTAACTGGAAAAAGAGGTCATTGAAGCCCGGGGATTGCTTGATGGAATCTCTTTGGCTAGCCGGGAGATGGACCTAGTTTGAGGCTAACTCCAAGCTAACTGGTGCTTGCTTTGGACAGAGACATTAGATATTAGTAGCCACTCGGATAGCTGTGATGATCTGGAGTAAAGGTTCAGAGCTTGCGGTAGGAATCCGGGGATGTGGTAGAGAAAAGCAGTCCGAAATGCTAAGGGTAGATATCGCGCTGTGCAGGCTGGCAGAAGTTGCCTGGGCTGAGGCTGCAGTCCGGGTTAACAGTGATGACCGCTAGCAGTGGCTAATTGAGAACTAGCTAGTAGCTCGTTAGCTGACTAGCTTCTTAACGGGGTTCCGATTCAAAAGTGTAAAAATAGCAGATCCATACCACATTGGGTGAGGCGGGTTGAAGGAGAGTATGTTCAGTCCGTAGATGGAGAATGAGATTTAAAAAAATAAAACCAATATATATCTCATTCTCCATCTACGGACTGAACATACTCTCCTTCAACCCGCCTCACCCAATGTGGTATGGATCTGCTATTTTTACACTTTTGAATAAACAAAAAAAATAAACAGATATATACAAAGAAAACGATATATACAAGGGACGGGACAATTCAATCAAAATAGACATCCCCACTGCTACGCCATCAAAGGTGAATTAATGGTGGAAACCACACTGAACCAAGTATTCCTCCAGGATTGATCTGTTTATTTTTTATCCTGAAAAACTCCCCAGTCCTTAACGATTACAGGCATACCCATAACATGATGCAGCCACCACTATGATTGCCATAACAAAGGAGTTGAATACTTGTTGACTCAAGATTTTTCAGGTTTTCATTTTTAATTAATTTGTAAAATACATATTTAACATAATTCCACTTTGACGTTATGGGGTATTCTGTGTAGGCCACTGACAAAAAAATCTAATTGGATCAATTTCAAATTCAGGCTGTAACAACAAAATGTGGAAAAAGTCAACGGTTGTGAATACTTCTGAAGGCACTGTTTTAGCAACTCATCCTAGTTGTTGCATCTTTAGATTACCCCTCTTTCTAAATTTCTAGCAGACATTTTAATCTGTCACATAATGAAACGCTTGCATCAGGTGCGCTGTTTAGAATGTTGTTTTCTCACGATTAGCATTTTGGAAAATGTTAGAAAATTACATTTTATCGGCTGCTACATTACAGGAGTTGCAAGATGAATTAGCATAATCTAAATGTGATTTCTGTTGTTCTGAGCACCGCGGGTGGATACCCTAATGGGTTACGCACCCAATGCATTTTCCTAATGGAAATCCTGAAGCATGCATACGCATACACACACACGACCCACCAGACAAACCCCACAAAGGATACATGATAGGCAGAGCATCAGACGAGACACATAAGGAAGTAGTTAGCTTCCAGGAGAAAGTAGAAACAAAAATAGCTCTCAAGAGGCGGCTGTGTCTCGACACCTGTCGATGGCCGGCCTTTTAAGATGTCCGTTGATTAATGATGGCATCAGGGAGGGAACCAGGGAGACATCCTGTTCAGGAAATCAATGTCTTCTACCTCCTAATTAATAAGATGGTAAACAGAGAGTGGAGGAAGGGGGGTGGGGGATGTTATGCGCACAGGGAGACAGCCAGACAAACACACACACACACAGAGGTGTGAACACACAGAGACACAAACATTGAGACACACACACACACACACACACACACACACACACACAGAGAGAGAGAGAGAGACAGAAACCCAAACTAACAAAAACACTGGTTATGTAGACTGTACACTAGAGCGTATTACACTACACACGTAGCCTTTGCAGCCAGGCATATGGAAGGCTAAATGAGCCATGGTTCCTGTTGTTGTCATAGAGTAATGAGGTAAGACTTGACAGAACCTCAAATCAACTGATCTACTTTACGACAGTAAAGAGCAAGTGAAGTGTCTGAGCCAAGACCTCAGTTCACTCACCGTAAGATTTCTAAAAGGCTTTGCATGTCATATTCCTTTATTCATGCTGCCATTCAGTCACTTATTTACCCATGTAATCACCCCCCACACACACACACACACACACACACACACACACACACACACACACACACACACACACACACACACACACACACACACACACACACACACACACACACACACACACACACACACACACACACACACACACACACTCCAGCTCCCTTCCCACAGGGTTCCACGGGTTAATCAGTAAGGACGCTGCTCTCAGTTGCTCTGTAGCACTAGCCTACACACTGAAAAAAAGTGTTTTTACACATCTCAGTGCTGTATTCTGGACGTGGACCCCTCGCTGGGCCTGTTCCGGATCAGTGTGGGAGATTCCTTCCCTCCCTGCTGGGTAGAAAATGGAGACCGTAATCTCCATGCCGGGGTGTGCCATACTGCCAGTATTACCACAAATAGGCTGCTCTTTAAGCCCTCAGTGTTAAACCAACTGCCCATGTAAAAGGAAAGAAGCATAGAATTACATATAGAATCGAAATATATAGCAATTTAATAGGATCTTTGTGGAAATGAGTTACACAGAAACTGACAATCCATAGGCTTATATAAAATGCACAAGCAATAGGTTACACCGCTACTACGCCATGGTCATACATGTCACAGTGTCGTTGACTTATAGAATAGGATTTAAATGCATGCATAACATATACTGTACAGTGCCTTCAGAAAGTACTGACACCCATTGACGTAGTATTCCCCCCAAAAGTATGTTACAGCCTGAATTCAAAATGTATTAAATATATGTTTTCTTTCACACATCTACACACAATACCCCATAAAGACAAATTGAAAGAAAATAAAACACATGTTTTGCAAATTTACTGAAAATTATAAACAGAACTCTCGTTTACATAAGTGTTCACATTCCTGAGTCAAAACATGTTAGAATCACCTTTGGCAGCGATTACAGGTGTGAGTCATTCTGGGTAAATCTCTAAGAGCTTTGCACATCTGGATTGTACAATATTTCCACATTGTTCTGTTTAAAATTCTTCGAGCTCTGTCAAGTTGGTTGTTGATCATTGCTAGACAGACATTTTCAAGTCTTGCCATAGATTTTCAAGCCGATTTAAGTCAAAACTGTAAGTAGGCCAATCAGGAGCATTGAATGTCGTCTTGGTAAGCAACTAAGTGTGTATTTGGCCTTGTGATTTAGGATATTGTCCCAAAAAAAGGTGCATTTGTTAGAAAGCAGTGTTAGAAAGCAGACTGAACCAGGTTTTCCTCTATGATTCTGCATGTGCTTTGTTCTATCCCATTTATTTTTATCCTAAAACACTCCCTATCCCTTGCTGATGACAAGCATTCCCATAAGATGATGCAACCACCACCATGCTTGAAAATATGAAGAGTGGTACTCAGTGCTGTGTTGTGCTGGATTTTCCCCAAACATAACTTGTTGTATGCAGCACAAAGTTAATTTCTTTACCAATTTTTTTTAGAGGTTTTACTTTGGTGCCTTGTTGCAAACAGGATGCCTGTTTTGGAATAGCTTTATTTTGTACAGGCTTCCTTCTTTTTACTTTGTCAATTCGGTTAATATTGTAAAGTAACTACAATGTGGTTGATCCATCCTCAGTTTTCTCCTATCACAGCCATTAAACTCTAACTGTTTTAAAGTCCCTATTGGCCACATGGTGAAATCCCTGAGCTGTTTCCTTCCTCTCCGGCAACTGAGTTAAGAAGGTCACTTGTATAGTTGAATTGACTGAATGTATTGATATAACATCCAAAGTGTAATTAATAACGTTACCATGCTCAAAGGGAAATTCAATGTCTGCTTCATTTTTTTTACCCATCTACCAACAGGTGCCCTTTTAGTGGGGCATTGGAAAACCTCCCTGGTCTTTGTGGTTGAATCAGTGTTTCAAATTCATTGATCGACTGAGGGACCTTACAGATAATTGTATGTGCGGGGTACAGAGATGAGGTAGTCATTCAAAAATCAATATTAAACACAATTATTGCATATAGAGTGAGTCGATGCAAGTTATTATGTGACATGTTAAGCACATTGTACTCCTGAACTTATTTAGGCTTGCAGTAACAAAAGGGTGGAATACTTATTGACTCAAGACATTTCAGCTTTTAATTTTTTATTAATTTGTAAATATTTCTAAAAACATAATTCCACTTTGACAGTATGGGGTGTTGTGTGTAGATCAGTGACACAAAATCTAAATGTAATCAATTTTACATTTAGGCTGTAAAACAACAACATGTAGAAAAAGTAGAGAAAAAGGGTAGTAAATCATTCCTGAAGGTACTGTACAGTCGTGGCCAAAAGTTTTGAGAATGACACAAATTTTAATTTCCACAAAGTTTGCTGCCTCAGTGTCTTCAGATATTTTTGTCAGATGTTACTATGGAATACTGAAGTATAATTACAAGCATTTCATAAGTGTCAAAGGCTTTTACTGACAATTACATGAAGTTTATGCAAAGAGTCAATATTTGCAGTGTTGACCCTTCTTTTCAAGACCTCTGCAATCTGCCCTGCATGCTGTCAATTAACTTCTGGGCCACATCCTGACTGATGGCAGCCCATTCTTGCATAATCAATGCTTGGAGTTTGTCAGAATGTATCACTTTTGCCTTATGGCAAGGAGCTCCATCATGCTGGAAAAGGCATTGTTCGTCACCAAACTGTTCCTGGATGGTTGGGAGAAGTTGCTCTCAGAGGATGTGCTGATACCATTCTTTATTCATGGCTGTGTTCTTAGGCAAAATTGTGAGCCCACACCCTTGGCTGAAAAGCAACCCCACACATGAATGGTCTCAGGATGCTTTACTGTTGCCATGACACAGGACTGATGGTAGCGCTCACCTTGCTCACCTTGTCTTCTCCAGACAATCTTTTTTTCCGGATGCCCCAAACAATCGGAAAGGGGATTCATCAGAGAAAATAACTTTACCCCAGTCCTCAGCAGTCCAATCCCTGTACCTTTTGCAGAACATCAGTCTGTCCCTGATGTTTTTCCTGGAGAGAAGTGGCTTCTTTGCTGCCTTTCTTGAAACCAGGCCATCCTCCAAAAGTCTTTGCCTCACTGTGCGTGCAGATGCACTCACACCTGCCTGCTGCCATTCCCGAGCAAGCTCTGTACTGGTGGTATCCGATCCCACAGCTGAATCAACTTTAGGAGACAGTCCTGGCGCTTGCTGGACTTTCTTGGGCACCCTGAAGCCTTCTTCACAACAATTGAAGTTCTTGATGATCTGATAAATGGTTGATTAAGGTGCAATCTTACTGGCAGCAATATCCTTGCCTGTGAAGCCCTTTTTGTGCAAAGCAATGATGACGGCACGTGTTTCCTTGCAGGTAACCACGGTTGACAGAGAACGAACAATGATTTCAAGCACCACCCTCCTTTTGAAGCTTCCAGTCTGTTATTAAAACTCAATCAGCATGACAGAGTGATCTCCAGCCTTGTCCTCATCAACACTCACACCTGTGTTAACAGGAGAATCACTGACATGATGTCAGCTGGTCCTTTTGTGGCAGGGCTGAAATGCAGTGGAAATGTTTTTGGGGGATTCAGTTAATTTGCATGGTAAAGAGGGACTTTGCAATTAATTGCAATTCATCTGATCACTCTTCATAACATTCTGGAGTACATGCAAATTGCCATCATATAAACTGAGGCAGCAGACTTTTTGAAAATGTATATTTGTGTCATTGTCAAAACTCTTGGCCACGACTGTACATTATGCATACATTGTGCATAGGTTATTTCCCAGCATAAACAAGTGGCATTTTGGCATTCGGTCTGTGAATGTTGCCCATCATCATCCATTAGATCAGGTTTGTGTGAACACTGTCTTTGTACACTGAATTCTAATCTAAATGTTTTGTAAAAAGCCATGTAATAAGGGTCCCCTAATAAGGGTCCCCTTGGAAACTCTGATCAATACTTTTTTCCCTACCCTGTCACAACAACTTCTACTGTACCTGCTTTTTTCCTTAGTTGTCATGTCAAACACCAAAAATAGTCTGATTACTAATTTTATTTCTATGTTTCCAACAGTTCACCGAAGTGTTATGAAAATCGCAATATCTATTCTGGTTAGGGCCCGTTTGCTCTGTTGTGTGAAGGGATTAGTACACAGCGTTGTACCAGATCTTTAGTTTCTTGGCAATGTCTCACATGGAATAGACTTAATTTCTCCGAACAGGAATATACTGGCGAGTTTCAGAAGAAAGTAGTTTGTTTCTGGCCATTTTGGGCCTGTAATCGAACCCACAAATGCTGATGCTCCAGATACTCAACTAGTTTCAAGGCGGCCAGTTTAATTGCTTCTTTAATCAGGACGACAGTTTTCAGCTGTGCTAACATAATTGCAAAAGGGTTTTCTAATGATCAGTTAGCCTTTTAAAATGATAAACTTGGATTAGCTAACACAACGTGCCATTGGAACACAGGAGTGATGGTTGCTGATAATGGGCCTCTGCCTATGTAGATATTCCATTTCCAGCTACAATAGTCATTTACAACATTAACAATGTTTTACATGATGTTCTGATCATTTTGAGGTTATTTTAATGGACAAAATTATGATTTTCTTTCAATAACAAGGAAATGTCTAAGTGACCCCAAACTTTTGAACGGTAGTGTACCTCAAAACCACAGGTCCCCAATTCACAGTATGAGCTGGGAGCTGAAAGGGCACGAGTACTATATGAAAGTATGAGTGACATTGGTCTATGTGGTCACATGATGCACAGTGTTGGATATCCTAGGACCTATGTCTCAACATGTAACAATGCTTAAGATTAAATTAGGCTTGGGCCCATGTCTATTTGCAGACAAAGGTCTTTGAAAACCACCACATCAGAAAATAGCCTCCATTTGTAATAATCACCTCTTCAGCAAGAATTGGCTGACCAGTTACCACACGCCTGTGAAAGTGTTGGCCCTAAACAAGAGAAAAGAGCTGAACAGTTACTTAAGCATCACTAGCAAACAAAGTACCAAGGATACAGCGAAGAGAATGGGCCTACATTAAACTAATGGGAGCAGAGGATTGGCTGGCAATATCATTATCCTGTTGGGGAAACAGCTTCAAGGTAGACTAGTAACCTGACTAAAAGTCAAGGTAGACTTTTCTTAACCAAATTCTCAAGTGTTTAAACTTCAAACTATACATTATGGAATGTTGTTTAAAAAAAAATTCAAATACCTTTGCAAACCAATAATGTACATTGAGATCTAGTGTTGGGGATGAGGTACATCTTATTGTTGTTCTGTGGGGCTTGTTGCGCCCCAGACGTTAAAATAATAACCAGGCTAAAGACTTTGATCATTTCCATCAACAGGACAAGATTGTGATTCTTGACCCAGAGTACCTCCAAACACGGTGTTTAAAGCTTTCATCAACAAGCATCTGGAAATTAAATGCACTGTCATATTCTGCAGTGTCCTACCAAAAAGCACATAGTCAAAACAGAACGACTTCAACAACTTCGCTACTCTGAGCCGAACAGCTAACATCCACATCCAAACCTAGCGGACAAACAAATCTGGCATTTCATTCCTGCATTTCAACAACACATCTATGGATGACGCAGGACTGTACAGGTGTGAGGACATGCCCTCGGTAAGCCATCCCATCGAGGTCATGGTCAACGATGTGAGAGATTGTGAAATGGAGGATTCTGTGTCTGAGGGTTGTTGGTGGAGTGCCCCAGTCTCCGGCTCCATCACTCTGTCCTGTAGGGTGAGATGGTATAGCAACAAGGTGGAGCCCACAGTGGCATGGTGCAGGGATGAAGGCAACTCTACCTGTGTGCACTTGCAGGTTGTTTCTGAAACCCAGGCTAGACACACCCTCGCCTGGAACCACACCGGCCCAGCAACAGGGGTGTCCTACCTGACCCTCCAAGCCCATCTCCCTGTTGTACTCAGGGAACTACCGCTGTCTGGCCTCCCTGCCTGACTACTGTGAACATGACTCCAGGACCAGCCAACCTCTGCAGCTCTATGTGACCAGAAAAGGAAGCCCATTGGCGAAGAAATGGGTTCTACTGGCCAGAGGAAGAAGGATGAGTCCACCAGCGGGAAGAGGGGTAGACCCTGACCAGAGCAAACCACCTGAAGGAGGAGGTAAAGCTTGAAGACCCTGAAGCTCCATATGAAAATGTGATGTTAGTGTGATGCTGTGTGTCTACGCTGCTTGGCTGTATTGTGTGTTATATTAAAAAAGGTTATTTCTAGCCATACAATCTGCTTGGCTGTATTGTGTGTTATATTAAAAAAAGGTTAGTTCTAGCCATTCTGCTTGGCTGTATTTCTAGCTAGCATACAATCTGCTTGGCTGTATTGTGTGTTATATTAAAAAAGGTTATTTCTAGCCATACAATCTGCTTGGCTGTATTGTGTGTTATATTAAAAAAAGGTTAGTTCTAGCCATACAATCTGCTTGGCTGTATTGTGTGTTATATTAAAAAAAGGTTAGTTCTAGCCATACAATCTGCTTGGCTGTATTGTGTGTTATATTAAAAAAAGGTTAGTTCTAGCCATACAATCTGCTTGGCTGTATTGTGTGTTATATTAAAAAAAGGTTAGTTCTAGCCATACAATCTGCTTGGTCAACTTGTGTTCTTGTTTTATTTAACTAACTGTGCACCCTTGGCCTCATACCTTTGACTGCATCACAGCAATACCAATAAACAACATAATGGAACCCCTCATATCTTGTTGCTTCATTATTGAATGACTGGCTTGGAAAGCAGCTAAAACCATTTAAAAAACAGTATAGTAAAGGAAATGTTTAGTAGCCATTATAGATAAAGCAGACAGAAAGTCTGGATGAGTGCTCATGTTCTTCAGTCAATATCAAATAACTGGTACCTTTGAATGTAATGTCTCAGAGAGAATAAAAAGGAGATAGAAAAGGAATGAAGCATCTTACAAACATGTCATAATTTTTTTACTTTGTGGTAATCTGAGGTGAACGACTAAGCCCCTGCGTTGCAGTCCTAATGACCACCTGATCCCTCCCACAGGCTACACAGGAAGTGGGAGAGAGGGGGTGGTTAATTAGCAGAATGCCGGTTAGGTCTGTGTAATTACCAGAAACAATCTCTTCAAAGGACCACAAGACCCCTGGCACTGAACAACCGTGACCTTAACTGAAACATATTATATGAAGCTAACGTGAAACCTAATTTATATGAAATGCATACCATAATCACTAGCAGGATTTGGACTCAATTCATCCACTAGATATAGTATTAAATGTAAGAACCGTTAAAACTTTTTTAAACACACCTTTAATGTAAAAAGTATTACTGAGAGGTGTGAAGTGGGATTTTAATAATCCTGATAGCAAGTGATCAGAATCTCACAGGCTTGCTTTTCCTGGTTAATAAGATAACAGCTCAGCAGACGATGGAAAGTCACTGAGCCACAACCACTTATGGTTTGTATTGTAGTTGATATCACTACTGTCAGCAGAGCTATAAACCTGACATTCCATCATACTTCACCCATAGAAACACAAAGCAACTGGGTTGAGGAGATACTGAAAATTCAGTTTGCTATATGTGGTATACATCACATAGCCATGTGAGGGGACATCTGCATCTGCAAAGCATAATGTAACAACACCCTGATCTGTTTCACCTTTCTTTTTGCTCGTCTCCACCCCACCCCAGGTGTCGCCCATCTTCCTCATTATCCCCAGTGTATTTATAACTGTGCTCTATGTTTGTCTGTTGCCTGTTTGTTTTGTTTCATCAAGCCTACCGTGCTCCTTTCTTTCTCTAGTTCCTATTTTCTAGCTTTCATGGTTTTGACCATTCTGTCTGCCCTGACCCTCAGCCTGGCTGTTGTTCTGTACCTTTCAGACTCTGCTCTGGACCACTGACCTCTGCCTGCCCTTGACCTGTCATTTGCCTGCCGCGATTTTGTAATAAACTTTTGTTACTTCGAAAGTGTCTGCGTCTTCTCCTGAGCTTTGACAGCACAAACTGGCCATGACGGACCCAGCAGACTCGGACCAGCACCGCAACACCGTCTCCTCCCAAGGAGCCACCATTGGAAGGCACGAGGAGTTGTTTTGTGGTCCTATGGAAGGGTTCCAGACCTTGGCCAAACGCCATGACCACGCGTTGTACACCTTGCTGGAGCAATTCCACGGGTTGTCTGTCAGGCAGCCTACCACGACTGAACCAGCCAGCCCCTCAGTAACCCGGCTGTTAGAAGCGCGGCCTCCTCAGCCACCCCGGTTTCCTGAGAGCCCCGCTTACCTCCCTCGGAATGCTTCACTGGAGAGTCGGGAACCTGTCGGGCGTTTCTTGCGCAGTGTTCTCTCATCTTCAAGCTGCAGCCCTCCTCCTTCCCCTCGGACCGCTCAAAGATAGCGTACCTTATCACGCTGATGTTATCTGGGCTACAGCCGTGCGGAACAACAGCCGGTCATATGCTTCAGTCTGGAGGAGTTCGTGGCTGAGGTGAAGAAGGTTTTGATTCGCCATTGTCCGGGAGAGAGGCTGCCCGGAAGTTACACCAGCTTCGGCAAGACTCCCGCAGTGTGGCAGACTATGCGGTGGATTTCCGCACGTTGGCAGCTGAGTGTGCCTGGAACCCGGAATTGCTATTCGACACGTTCGTGCACAGAGTATCGGAGGAGGTTAAGGATGAACTAGCAGCCCGGAAACAACCGACGGATCTCGACTCGCTCATTGCCTTGTCCATCCGGATTGATGGGGGCTACGGGAACACAGGAAACGAAACAACTTCTTTGCTCGCTTTGAGGACAATACAGTGCCAATGATACAGCCCACTACCAAAACCCTCCTTTACCGCAGCCAACGTGAGTGAGTAATACATTTAAACGTGTTAAGTCTGCTGAATCACCTCTTTCTCAGCCGATGCAACTAGGCATTTAGGCTGTCCCCAGCTGAATGTCTACACTGGCTTCACACTACTGGTAATTTCGTGTCCTCCTGTGGGCATCCCCACTCAGCCCCTCTCTATTCCCATGTAAGTTAGAGCGCTGGATGGGTGTTCTATAGGCCGGGTCACCCACAATACCACTCCCATCGACCTACGAGTGTCAGGGAACCACAGTGAGGCTATCCAATTCATGCTAATTAAGTCTCCTCAGGTTCCTGTGGTATTGGGATTATCTTGGCCCGTTCTGCCACGCCCATTGCCTGAAGTCAGCGCTGCCTGCCCCGCGACATCTTCCGGTGGGCTTGGAAGATGCCCGGGGCCTCTCCGCCATTCCCGCGGAGTACCAGGTCCTCCGGTAGGTTTTCAGTAAGGCCCGGGCCACTTCACTTCCTCTGCACCGACGCTATGACTGCGGGATCAACCTTCTCCCAGGTACCACACCGCCTCAGGGACGAATGTAGTCTGTCGGATCCGGAGACCTATACAGCAAGCTGCAGGAAGTATCTGCCATTCATTGTGGAGAAGAAGTACAAAACACTGTGCCTGTGCATTGACTACCGGGACCACAATGACATCACGGTGAAGAACTGCTACCCGCTACCACTCATCGCCTCGGCTTTCAAGCCGCTTCAGGGGGCCACCGTTTTCTCCAAGTTGGACCTGCGAAACGCCTACCACCTGGTGCGGACACGGGAGGGGATGAGTGAAAGACTGCACTCAACATGGCCAGTGGTCAATACGAATATCTGGTCATGCCATTTGGCCTTCCAATACCCCAGCAGTGTTCCAGGCCCTAGTCAATGACGTTCTCCGCGACATGTTCAACCGGTTCGTCTTCATCTACATCCTTGTTTTCTCCAACTCAGCCCAAGAACACATGCTCCATGTCCGACAGGTCCTCCAGCATCTCCTGGAAAACCAGCTTTTCATGAAAGTGGAGAAATGCGAAATCCATCGTTCCACCATCCCCTTCCTTGGTAACATCATCACTACAGATGGATCCCGGGAAGGTGAGAGTGGGGCTCCAGCCTACATCAAGAGTGCAGCTGCAACATTTCCTGGGATTTGCCAACTTTAATTGGCGCTTTATCCAGGCCTACAGCACCCTGGGTTACCCCCGTCTGCACTCACTTCTCCCAAGGTTCCGTTCACGTGGTCCCCAGCTGCTGACCGGGACCTCAATAACCGGATGTTTGTTCCTGGCGCTGTCCGCTCCTTGATCCTGGAGCGGGCCCACTCCTCCAGGCTTGCCTGCCACCCGGGATGCCGTCGGACACTTGCCTTTGTGCAGCAATGCTTTGGTGGCCGACCATGGTCCCGGACGTCTCCACGTTCGTCCCTGCCTGCACGGTCTGAGCACAGAATAAGTCTCCTCGGAAAGCTCCAGCTGGTCTCCTTCAACCACTGCCTGTCCCTCACTGTCCCTGGTCTGACACATCCCTGGACTTCGTCACGGATCTTCCTCTGTCTGATGGCAACACCGCCATCTTGACAGTAGTGGACCGGTTTTATAAAACCGACCACTTCCTTCCCCTCCCCAAGTTACCCTCTGCCAAAGAGACGGCCCAACTCATGGTGCAGCACGTCTTCCAGATTCATGGACTCCCAGTGGACCTGGTCTCCGACCGGGGTCCTCAGTTCTCCTCCCAGTTCTGGAAGGCATTCGGCACGCTCATTGGGTCGTGGGTCAGCCTGTCCTCAGTGTTCCACCCTCAGTCCAACGGCCAGTTGGAGCGAGCCAATAAAGACCTGGAGACGACTCTTCGCTGCCTCCGCCAACCCCACCACCTGGAGCCAGAAACTCATGTGGGTTGAATTTGCCCGCAACACCCTCCCCTGCTCTGCCACTGGGCTCTCGCCTTTTGAGTGTTCCCTGGGTTATCAGCCCCCGCTCTTCCCGGAGCAAGAGGTCGGCATACCCTCTGTCCAGATGTTTGTCCTCTGCTATCGCCATACCTGGAAGTGAGCCCGGTTGGCTCTTCTCAAGACCACCTGCAGGTATTGACGACAAGCGGACCGCCACCGGACCCCAGCATCGTCTCAGGCAGAGGGTATGGCTGTCCACTCGAGACCTACCCCTACGGGTGGAGTCCTGCAAACTGAGCCTTGACACAGAAGCAACCTTTTTTGAGGACTGTTCTATGACGTACACACTCACCGCCCCTGCTCTTGCTTACACGTCTTCATTCCCACAAATAGTGAGTTAGTCATGTTAGAGTGTGTCAAGGGAACATGCACATAACACATTTAGCACTTTATATGTTTATATTGCCCTCATCTTGACGTAGTATGCTCTGGGTCTCTGACCTGTTTGTTCACGAGAAGATATGCACTTATTACAGAAAAACAAACCACACTGTCTTCTGTCCTTTATTGGTGACTTGGTTACTGAGTACAGTGCCTTCAGAAAGTACTCACACCCATTTACTTTTTCGACATTTGTTGTGTTAACTGAATTTAAATTTACATTGAGATGAGATTACACTGATCTGCACACAATAACCCATAATGTCAAAGTGTAATTATGTTTTTAGAAATGTTTACAAATTAATAAAAAATGAAAAGCTGAAATGTCTTTAGTCAAAAGGTATTTGTTATGGCAAACCTAAATACGTTCAAGAGTACAAATGTGTTTAATAATACGTTGATTGGACTCACTCTGTGTGCAATAATAGTGTTAAACATTATTTTTAAATGACTACCCTATCTCTGTACACCACACATACAATTAGCCGAGCAGTGAATGTCAAGCACAGATACAAAGACCAGGAAAGTTTTCCAATGATTCGCAAAGAAGGGCACCTATTGGTAGGCAGCTAAAAAAAACAAAGTGTATTTCTATTTTTTATTTAAATACATTTGCTAAAAATTCTAAAAACTTGTTTTTGCTTTGTCATTATGGGGTATTGTGAGTAGATTGATGAGGACAAATAACAATTTAATCAATTTTAGAATGAGGCTGTAACGTAACAAAATGTGGAAAAGTCAAGGGTTCTGAATACTTTCCGAGTGCACTGTAGTTAGGGAACCCTGAGTTACAGTATCTAATCAAGATATAGTGTTTATTTTCCATTTAAAAAAATAATAATTAAAAAAATTACTGACATTCAAGTATTTTGTGTAGATCGTTGACCAAAAAAATGACTTAATCCATTTTAATCCCACTTTATAACACAACAAAATGTGGAAAAAGTCAAAGGGTTTGAATACTTTCTGAAGGTACTGTACACAGGTTACTAAAACAACTTTAATCTCACTAAAGATCACAAAAAAACTATAATACAGAAACTGTTGGAGAAATCATTGGGCAGCCCATCAGATCCAGGGTAAGAGTCCCAGCCCAGTCATTTAAAGGGCGAAAAAGCAGCTGGACACTGGGTGGTGTACATGGACCAGCAGGGAGTGTGTTTGAGGTCTGTGGGGGTACTGTGGGGCCCCTTTCAACAGCAGCCTCCCAGACTTTAGCCCTACTGACCAAAAGCTGCCAACAAACAGTGTTAACATCAAGAAAACACACACACAAGCAGCTACAGTGTATATACAGGTCTTTGGGGTACAACAAAGGTAGAGGAGGTATGAGGGACAACAAAGAGGAGTTTGGGAACCCATGAGTAGGAGGACAAAGTGAGAGCGAACCATTATAAACCAAACTTACCATTATAAACTGTTTACCACAATAATCATTAAAGCACTTACTTATACTTAGCCCTGTGATGGATGTGTCACGGTCTTAAAAACAACATGGAATCCCAAGAGAAGAGGGGGTCACAGAAGACAACATTTTCAACATTTGACCTTTTTAAGATGAACTTGATTGTCCTTGAGTAGAAAATAATTCAAATCAAATACATTCTGTAACGAATGTGGACCCTCATAAGGCACTTCATACACATAGGGCTAATACATACAGCAGTTGCTGTTTTAATCGGTCACCAGGAAGTAGGCCTAGTGTGCAGCAAACTGGGAAATAGCGACATCGCTAAAAGAAAAGCTAAAAAAGTCAGCCTATTAGGAATGGTGATGGTCACCATCAAAATATTACTTATGCATACTGCGATCTCGTAAACAACAGCATTGAAATTATGTAGCTTGTGTTCATTCTTCTAAAATGCAATTATCTAAATAGGCCTTAGTGCAAACAATGAGAGGGATCGTCTTGTTTAACTGTCAAACAGAGTTGATGGTGGATGAGCCGACTAACCCGACAAAGAAATAGAGTCAAAGAGAGCTGCCAGGCTGAAAGACCCGTACAATGCTCTCACTGCGAAAAAGCATTCAACGAGCTACATTAGAAAATGTCCCTCCTAACTGCACATAAACAATATACAGTGAATCTTAAGAGCGGATACAATAATTTAATGTAGTCTACAGTGCCTTTGGAAAGTATTCAGACCCCCTGACCTTTTCAACATTTTATTAAGTTAGTCTTATTCTAAAATTGATTATTGTTTTTTCCCCCTCATCAATCTACACACAAAACCCCATAATGACAATGCAAGAGGTTTTTAGAAAATGTTGCACATTTATTACAAATAAAAAACTGAAATATCAAATTTATATTATAATTCAGACCCTTTGTTGAAGCACCTTTGGCAGCGATTACAGCATCAAATCTTCTTGGGTATGACGCTACAAGCTTGGCACACCCGTGTTTGGGGAGTTTGTCCCCTTCTTCTCTGCAAATCCTATCAAGTCTCTCCAGAGATGTTTGATCGGGTTCAAGTCCGGGCCCTGGCTGGGACACTCAAGGACATTTAGAGACTTGTCCAGTAGCCACTCCTGTGCTGTCTTGGCTGTGTGCTTAGGGTTGTTGTCCTGTTGGAAGGTGAACCTTCGCCATACTTTAAGATCCTGAGCACTCTGGAGCAGGTTTTCATCAAGGATCTGTCTGTACTTTACTCCATTCATCTTTGCCTCGATCCTGACCAGTCTCCCAGTCCCTGCCACTGAAAATATCCCCACAGCATGATGTTGCCACCACCATGCTTCACCATAGGGATGGTACCAGGTTTCCTCCAGACTTGAAGCTCGGCATTCAAGCCAACGACTTGGCTTGAATGGTTTCATTAGACCAGGGAATCTTGTTAGTCATGGTCTGAGAGTATTTAGGTGCCTTTTGGCAAACTCCAAGCGGGCTGTCAAGTGCCTTTTACTGAGGAGTATCTTCGGTCTGGGACACTATACCATAAAGGCCTGATTGGTGGAGTGCTGCAGAGATGGTTGTCCTTCTGGAAAGTTCTCCCATCTCCACAGAGGAACTCTAGAGCTCTGTGAGAGTGACCATCGGGTTCTTGGTCACCTCCTTGACCAAGAGCCTTCTCCACCGATTGCTCAGTTTGGGCAGGCAGACAGCTCTAGATGGAGCCTTGGTGGTTCCAAACTTCTTCCATTTAAGATTGATGGATGCCACTGTGATCTTGGGGACCTTCAATGCTACAGACATGTTTTGGTACCCTTCCACAGATCTGTGCCTCAACACAATCCTGTCCCGGAGTACTACGGACAATTCCTTCAACCTCATGGCTTGGTTTTTGGTCTGACATGCACCTTGGGACCTTATATAGACAGGTGTGTGCCTTTACAAATCTTGTCCAATCAATTGAATAGTGTCCACCTGTGGTAAATTCAAGTTAATGATGATCGATGATGATTATCAATGGAAACAGGATGCACCTGAACTCAATTCGAACCAGCAACCTTTCGGTTACTGGCCCAACGCTCTTAACCGCTTCGCTACCTGTCGCCCTGTAGGCGAGCAGTGGTCGTTTACATGCTCAGATTGCTCTTTCAAAAAAAAATCTCAAGCATAACCATATATTGGCTGGGCCTGGGTCGACTCGTTACGATATAGACCCCAAGGCTGGCCAGGGGACCTATGGATTGCCGAAGCATGAGTAGACACACAGAGATGCACTTTAAAGGTCATTCCCCCTATGGCCAGTTACTCCTCCAGGACATTATGCAGTTGCCATCATAGTACGACGAGCTAATAACAGTGTGCCTCAGACCATTACAATGGCCATGGGCTGTTGGTCATAGTGAAGTGGCTTGTAAAAACAGAATTACTATTGGAGCTTCAATAGAAAAGGGATTTCTATGCAACAGACCACTCATATAAAAAGTGATTATAAGTAGGAACAAGGTGTGTGGGTGTCTGTGCATATGTATACATGTGTGAGCGCCACAGAGAATTCCATAGTTGAGATGACAAACAGCCAGCTAGGTCAATTCTGATTAACCGGTCCGTGCCTTTGAGAACCTTGTCCCTGAGCTTCTGTTGTTCCTACAGACTGAGCCTCTCTGCCATTTGTAAACCCTGGTAACTATAGACTATAGGTAAAAGCCACAGTGCTTTGATCTTCGAAGATGATGCCACTTTGTCGATCAATGATGGACAAGGAAAGGACTGTGAGAGGGTTATGAGAGGCTCCCCCTCAGGGATGGAAGCCTGAGGGGCTGTACTGAGGCTCTGTTCCAAACAAACACCAAACAGGTCTCCAGCGTTAGTCTGTGTGTGGCTGTCATTATTTGAAGGTTGTCATTACATAAAGCAGAAGATGATCACAGGAAGCAAGAGCAGGACTACTCAAAAGTCCTCAGTACCTGTGGTTTACTTTTGTACCTGGTAGTTCCATTGATTGGGTTTGGGTTTCATTGATTAGCCAGGGTGAGAGTCCTCTCACCTGGTGTCCCAGGTCGGGAATCAGTCCCTGATTAGAGGGGAAGAATGAAAAACTGCAATGCTTTGGACCTCAAGGTCAAGATTTCAGAAAGGGGGAGCTATAGGGTAGTATGTGTTTTAAAGGTGGCAAAAAACATGGACAATTCTATGTCAGACACCAACATATGCAGGAGTTAGTTAATCATCTGGTCTCCATGGTGTCAGGTTTCCACATATACATGCAGATGGATCATGTATAGCCAGGGGCGGACGAGCCATCTGGCATTTCAGGCAAATGCCAGAAGGGCTGGTCTATTTTTGTCCCAGTGGGCCTGTCTAACTTGAGTTTTTTTGCACAAAAGGATCTGGCTAATAATGAGGGCCTCACGGAAAACAATGGGCAAATGTGGGGGGCCTTGGGGAAAGAAATAGGACGTTGAGGGGGCCACAAGGGAAAACATGGTCAGGAGTGTTAGAAATGCCAGGGCTAAGTTTTGGTCCCAGTCCGCCCCTGTGTATAGCTACTGTATGGAATAAGGTGGTTGTAAAGCAGGGCTCTCTAACCCTGTTCCTGGAGAGCTACTATCCTGTAAATTCTCACTCCAACCCTAATCTAGCACACCTAATTCGAACAGTTAGCTGGTTGATAAGCTAAATCAGGTTAGTTACAACTGGGGTTGGAGCGAAAACCTAGAGGAGGGTAGCTCTCCAGGAACAGGGATGGAGAGCCCTGGTGTAAAAGGTATGGGTATGAGTTGCTGTAGCAGTATAGCTTGGCAGATTTCTCAAATGAGGTCACAGACAACTCTGCAATCAGTCCACGGATGTCTTCAAATAACTCTGTACTGAGAAGATTACAAACTGCCCACTCAAGCCTCCCACAGCCTTCTATAGAGTTTATTTAATAAGAAACCTACAACCAAAGTTCACCCTGTATCAAACACTTCTACAGTCACTTTCATAGCTGGTATCCTTTTTCTCCCAACCAATTAGTTTCACTGCAAGAGAAATGTATCATGTTCCTGACTTTAGCAGGAACCTAAAGGGCAGAAAACGATATCCCCCTGACAGAAAAGTCTTAGCCCAGGACAGACTGAAACATCCAAGAATCCTGTTTCTGGTGACTGACTGAGCAGACAAAGTCACTACAAGCAGCTAGGGTGCTTATCTACTGTGTCAGAGATGGACGAGAGAGAAACAGAGGCCCGACCTTGATTATAGATGCAATGTGTTCTTAAAACAAGGCAGTACTCATCACCAGGTTGACAGAGAATCAGCGAGAGAGAGAAAGAGAGAGCAAGTTAGCAAGCAAGAGACAGCTTGATAGACAGTGAACAAGTGATAACAGGAATGATTAAAAGCTGTCCATCTCAGGTCAGATGCTTGGAGTTTGTTCTGTTCCCCAGGCGATGGCCTGGAGCGAGGCCTCAGCCCAAGGATTAACAAGGTTACCTGGGGCTGTAATCGTAGTCAAACATGAGCGCCTGTCAAGTGCCTGCTGCCACGCATTCTATTAGCCCCTTGGTAAGGACAGCCCCCCGACATCGTATGACAAAATCTTAAATCAGTGGTAATTGAGAATGCAGAGTAGAACGATCAGTTGGGAGTCAGTCTTCAAAAGACATTCAATACAAACATGCAACCCATGAATACCCTGTCTCAATGGTTTAAAAAACAATGTTTTAAGTGATCTTCATCCCTCACCTTCATATTAGACATTAGGCAGAGAACTAGGGAGCTACTGGGTTTGTGAGCTGACATTTAAAAAAAGGTGGATGACTATTCAGAGCAGTGGCGGTAGGAAAAACACAGGCTGGCGTGTTGCAGATCCCTGCTTTAAGGTTATGTGATATTCAGTGTGCACAATGAGCTCTGTATACACGGCATTAATAAACAAAGCCATCAGCAATGCTACCGACCGCCGCCACCACTGCAGCATGATGCATCATGGAAGCTTTCCCCTCGTTAAAACACTCCTAAAGCGATAGACCAGTTTATTCCTCTTCCTAAACGAGAGCCTAAGCTACCCCATCAAAACAGCAGATGGAATCGAACCGGTTATCTCCTCTTTCGAAGATCACTATTCTTACGCCACACACAGCTTTTTACCAAGAGTTTGTACCCAGTTTTTTTTCACTCTAACTTTAAGAATACCATTATTCTAAGTCACATTCAAATTCTTTACATTTTAGACATTTCGCAGACTAACATTAGTGAGTGCATTAGGGATGGGCACGGTTATTCGAATATCCGAACAGATGTCAGTGTTTGATTCTTTTGGAAATATAGGCCTATTTTAACAATGAAAAGGCTTTGTCTAAAATGTAATAAAATGATCTATGTCACATTGCTGCATTCACTATAAGGGTAGACCATTTCATTCAACATTTTAATAAAACAATAGTTGTATGATAGTTGTTATGAATGCCTCCCATAAAATAAAAAAACGCACCGGTAGCATACACACGTTTCACAGTGTAGCTTGTTATCACTATCCATAAACCAAAAGGGGCGCTAGTCAGAGGCTCCATGTGTAGCAAGTGAAGTGTGATATTTATAAATCAGTACAAAATGTAAATGGACTTAAAATAACATAATTAAGTTGGATAAATGAGAAGGAGCAGGGTGCAATGGTCAACCAACAGGTAGGCTGTTGTTTCATATGAGTTGTTTCATATGAGTACAGGAAGCGCAGCAAAATAGCCTCAATTCGTTTTGCAACTCTAGCTAGCTACCTGGCTAACTTAGCTGGCTACTGTAGCTAGCTAGCTAGCTAGCTAGCTTGACTCTTCACAATGAGTTGATGCAGTGAAGACGGGCACTACCAGATGGTATGATAGATTGCCTACGTCTAACTAGCGTGAGTCGGTTTGGCTACACTCTCTCGCTACTTATGTGCCACACACACCAGCCCTTGTGCTTCTCTCACCCCTCCCCCACCCATTGGCTGGAACGAGCCAAACGCAGCGCACATGCTCTCTCACAAGTCACGCGAGCAAGTCTCCATTGAAGTTTAAATATATTTGAATATAATGGGCATTTCCATTCAAGTCAATGAAGGCATAATGCCCGGCCGTCCAGTCTTCAGTCAGCTGTTCGTAAAATAAATAAATCTCAAAATCATTTTTTGACAGTTATTTTATTTTCAATATGGTCTTCATCCATAACAATCAGTTACATGGTTAGGCATGTACAGTGCCTTCAGAAAGTATTCAGACCCCTTGACTTTATTTTGTTAGGTTACAGCCTTATTCTAAAATGGATTAAATTGTGTTTTTCCCTCATCAATCTACACATAATACCCCATAATGACAAAGCAAAAACAGGATTTTAGAAATGTTTGCTAATTTATTCAATTTTAAAAAACTAAATGTCTTTCTCTCGATCCTGACTAGTCTCCCAGTCCCCTGCCACTGAAAAACATCCCCACAGCATGATGCTGACACCACCATGCTTCACTCTAGGGATGGTGCCAGGTTTACTCCAGAAGTGATCCTTGGCATTAAATCTTAGTTTCATCAGACCACAGAATCTTGTTTCTCATGGTCTGAGAGTCTTCAAGTGCCTTTTGAAAACTCCAAGTGGGCTGTCATGTGCCTTTTATTGGGGAATGGCTTCTGTCTGGCCACTCTATCATAAAGGCCTGATTGGTGGAGCGCTGCAGAGATGGTTGTCCTTCTGGAAGGTTCTCCCATCTCCACAGAGGAACTCTGGAGCACTGTCGGGTTCTTGGTCACCTCCCTGACCAAGGCCCTTCTCCCCAAATTTCTCAGTTTGGCCGGGCGGTCAGCTCTACGAAGAGTCTTGGTGGTTCCAAACTTCTTCCATTTAAGAATGATGGAGGCCACTGTGTTCTTGGGGACCTTCAATGCTGCAGAATTGTCTCGGAGCTCTACGGACAGTTCCTTTGACAGGATGGCCTGGTTGTTGCTCTGACATGCACTGTTAATTGTGGGACCTTATATAGACATGTGTGCCTTTCTAAATCATGTCCATTCAATCGAATTTAACACAAGTGGACTCAAGTCAAGTTGTAGAAACATCAGGATGATCAATGGAAACAGGATGCACATGAGATCAATTTCAAGTCTCATAGCAAAGAGTCTGAATACTAATGTAAATAAGGCATCTGTTTTTTATTTTCAATACATTTTAATTATTGATAATTGTGTGTAGATTGTAGAGGATCATTTTTAAATCAATTTTAGAATAAGGCTGTAAAAGTCAAGGGATCTGAATACTTTTCGAAGGCACCGTACGGTAATTGTGCCAGCCCTAAGCTCCATGCTCTACCAACTGAGTCACACGGGACCTTTCTCTGTTTCTCTCTCTCTCTCGTCATCTCTTCCTCTCTTCACTTCCACTCTTTTGAGATGAAAGCCCTTGGTGGCTTGCTTCTCTTTCCTTGCGAGGGGGCAGCTGAACTTTATAAGGAGGTTCTCCTGTTAGTATCAAGACAAACAGAAGCCGATGCAGGGCAGTGGACTCCTGGTGTTTTTAACGACAGCGGCGCAGGAGGCTGGTTCTAATGCCGGCCGACGGGGCCATCATTAATGCTGTATCTCACATCCTAAATCCTGACACACAGCGGGGGCCGGGTTGGCTGAGGCAATCTAACCGCCCCGGGCCAATTAGTTAAGCATCTCACCTGGGCTCTTCCTGGAGCCGCTCCTCACAGACACACACTGGATTAGCCCACTGTGGCCCCTTACTGCTTAAAGACAGGGCCCCGTGGAGACGGCAACCCACAAACAGCTTGGTGCTGCCTGGTAAGTGAGAGAGAAGATCTGACAGCTGGACAACTGAAAACAATTCACTTCGAGAACTACAAATCATTTTGGACCAAAACTTAAAGCCATGCAATTAACTGTGGTATCTCCATAGTGCCTTCAGAAAGTATACATACCCCTTGACTTATTCCACATTTTGCTATTACAGCCCGAATTCAAAATGGATTAGGTTTATGTTTTTCTCACCCATCTACACACAATAAACCATAACCACAAAGTGAAAACATGTTTTTAGACATATTTGCACATTTATTGAAAATGAAAGAGAAATCTAATTCACATAAGTATTCACACCCCTGAGTCAATACTTTCTTGAAGCACCTTTGGCCGTCATTCCAGCATTGAGTCATGATGGGCATGTCTGTATCAGCTTTGCACATCTGGATTTGAGGATTTGCTCCCATTCTTCCTTGCAGATTTTCTCAAGCTCTGTTAATGTAGATGGAGAGTGGCAGTGAACAGCAATCTTGAAGTCTTTACACAGATTGTCAATGGGATTCAAGTCTGAGCCACTCAAGGACTGTCTCAATCTTGTTCTGAAGCCATTCCAGCATTGCATTGGCTATATGCTTGGGGTCATTGTCCTGTTGGAACATAAATCTTCGCCCCAGTCTAAGGTCGTTTGTACGTAGCTTCTCATCAAGGATTTGCCTGTATTTGGCTCCATTCATTGTTCCCTCTTTCTTCAAGTCTCCCAGTCCCTGCCACTAAAAAGCATCCGCATAGCATGATGCTGCCACCACTAGGGATGCACGATATATCGGTGAAGAAATCGGAATTGGCAGATATTAGCTAAAAATGACAACATCAACCCGATGTCTAGTTTAACGCCGATGTGCAAAACCGATGTCAAAGCTGACATGCATACCTATATAACATAATGACACCACGTAAGATGTTGCACTACACGTGCAGAACAGTATTCCTAACCTAGCCCACAATGTCTGCTGTGTGGATCAAGCAGCCAACAAGTCGAACAGTCATTTGAAAGAGTAAGAACATTTCAGCGAGACGACTCCCAGGCGAAATCCATTAACACCAAGACAATGGAATTCATTGCCCTTGACAATCAACCGTTCTCTGTCGTGGGTGATGTTGGCTTTCGCCGACTGGTCGAACACTGGTGCACACTACCAAGTGCGTTATTTTTCAGATGTTGCCCTACCGCAGTCACACAGTAATAGCGTCACTGCGATTAGCTTCATGACTGATAGTTGAACCATCAATATCAACCCCATGAGCATGCTGAGTCTGACAGCACAGTGGGTCGTCGAGGATTTCGATACAGAGGCAAGTTGTATTTCATGCTCATGAATGTGCTGGTTGTCATACCGCTGCTGCCATTTCAGAACATGTTTGAAACTTGGAAACATGAACACACTAGCTAGCTCCATTCAAACAACTGACTGGAGAAATAAGCTCAGTAACTGTACCTGCAGCAGACGTGATATCCTCTGTCATGGCATTGAAACGCTCAACAAAACTGCAGACACAGGCTGTGAACAAGCGATATGGTGGCATTCTCTCTTTACTGTGTCGCCACCATGCTCGACGCCATGTACAAGGACTGCTACTTTGATGCAGACAAGAAACGGATGCAGCTGGACAAGATGGAAACGGACACAGTGAAAGTGCGCACCGAGGAAGAGAGGCCATGGACAGACAGAGCTGAAACTTGACACAATGAAATCCTGGTTGAGAATGAAACGACTGAACAAATGAACAACGAAACATCACAGCAAGTAAGTGGAAGAAATAGGTTTTGATTATGTTTTACTGGTAATGGGGACATACTTAAATGCCAACAAAATAACTTTTGGTTCAGTGGAGTGTGTGTGTGTGTGTGTGTGTGTGTGTGTGTGTGTGTGTGTGTGTGTGTGTGACCTTTATTTAACTTGGCAAGTCAGTTAAGAACAAATAATTATTTACAATGACGGCCTACCCCAGCCAAACCTGGACAGCGCTGGGTCAATTGTCCGCTGCCCTATGGGACTTCCAATTACGGCCGGAAGTGATACAGCCTGGATTCGAACCAGGGACTACGGTGACACCTCTTGCACTGAAATGCAGTGCCTTAGACCGCTGCGTCCGTGTGTGTGTTAACTATTTAACTGTAGTAGAATGCTTAAAAGGCCTCAAAAATGTTAAATATCAGTTATCATTATCGTTTTTTTGGCAAGGAAAATATTGGATATCGGTAGCGGCCAAAAATGTAATATCGTTGCATCACGTGCCATCACCATGCTTCACGGTAGGGATGGTGTTCGATGGGAAATTAGCTCTGCCTGATTTTCTCCAGACATGAAGCTTTGCATTCAGGCCAAATAGATACATTTTCATCTCATCAGACCACAGAATATTTTGCCTTATGCTCAGTCTTTCACGTGCCTTTTTGCAAACCTCAGGCATGGCGTCATGTGCCTTTTTCTCAGGACTGTCTTCCGTCTGGCCACTCTGCCATAAAGCCCAGATTGGTGAAGTGCTGTAGAGACTCATCCAAGAAATGCAGTACTTCTGTCTGAGTGGTCAATGGCGTCTTGGTACTTCTTGCCCGGTTGCTCAGTTTGGTTGGACGGTCACCTCCATGCAGAGTCTGGGTAGTTCAATATTTTTTGCATTTCCCAATGATGGAGACCACTGTTCTCTGGGGAAACGTTCAACACTCTAGACATTGTTTTATACGCTTCCCCCTCATCACAATTCTACATTGGAGAGCTGCAGAAGGTTCCTTGGACTTCATGGCATAGTTTCTGCTCTGACATGCACTGTCAACTGTGGAACCTTATATAGACAGGTGTGTTTCTTTCTAAATTATGTCCAAACTATTCAATTGGCCATTGTGGACTCCAATCAAGCTGTAGTGAAATCTCAAGGATGATCAAAGGAAATTGGATGCACCTGAGCTGAAAAGGGGTGTGAATACTTACCTAAATGAGATATTTCTACAGTGCATCTGGAAAGTATTCAGAGCCCTTGACTTTTTCTACATTTTGCTATGTTACAGCTTAATTCTAAAATGGATTTTTTTTTAAATGTTTGCATCAATCTACAAATAATACCACATAATGACAAAACAAAAATATGATTTTTGAACATTTTTGCAAAAACTTTTTTTATTTTTTATGATATAAATTTGAAATATTCAGACCCTTTACTCAGTACTTTGTTGAAGCACCTTTGGCAGTAATTACAGCTTTGAGTCTTCTTGGGTATGACGCTACAAACTTGGCACACCTGTATTTGGGGAGTTTCTCACATCCTTCTCTGCAGATCCTCTGAAGCTCTGTCAGGTTTGATGAGAAGCCAAGGCTACATCTCATAACTGTAGTATAAACTTAGACCTAGCTGATCTGTTATGTTCAAAATTCTGTGGAATTCATAACATTGTTGGACAGGTTTAAATGTTTTTGTTATTTGTACCCATAGAGCCAGTTCTTTTTGTCTACAGTCAGACGTTTACATACACCTTAGCCAAATACATTTAAACTCAGTTTCCCACAATTCCATTTTCTGGAGTTTTCCAAGCTGTTTAAAGGCACAGTCAATTTAGTGTATGTAAACTTCTGACCCACTGGAATTGTGATACAGTGAATTATAAGTGAAATAATCTGTCTGTAAACAATTGTTGGAAAAATGACTTGTGTCATGCACAAAGTAGATGTCCTAACTAGAGGTCGACCGATTATGATTTTTCAACGCCGATACAGATTGCGATTATTGGAGGTCCAAAAAAAGCCGATACAGATTCAAATCTGCCGATTTTTTTAAATGTATTTGTATTAATGACAATGACAACAATACTGAATGAACACTTATTTTAATTTAATATAATACATCAATAAAATCAATTTAGCCTCAAATAAATAATGAAACATGTTCAATTTGGTTTAAATAATGCAAAAACAAAGTGTTGTAGAAGAAAGTAAAAGTGCAATATTTGCCATGTACAAAAGCTAATGTTTAAGTTCCTTGCTCAGAACATGAGAACATATGAAAGTTGGTGGTTCCTTTTAACATGAGTATTCAATATTCCCAGGTAAGAAGTTTTAGGTTGTAGTTATTGTAGGAATTATAGGACTACAGTGGGGCAAAAAAGTATTTAGTCAGCCACCAATTGTGCAAGTTCTCCCACTTAAAAAGATGAGAGGCCTGTAATTTTCATCATAGGTACACTTCAACGATGACAGACAAAATGAGAAAAAAAAATCCCCAGCCTGGTGCAGGTAACACACAGAAATACGAGCCTGAGGTCATTAATATGGTCGTATCCGGAAACTATCATCTCGAAAACAAGACGTTTATTCTTTCAGTGAAATACGGAACCGTTCCATATTTTATCTAAGGGGTGGCATCCATTAGTCTAAATATTTCTGTTACATTGCCCAACCTTCAATGTTATGTCATAATTATGTAAAATTCTGGCAAATTAGGCGGCCCAAACTTTTGCATATACACTGACTCTGCGTGCAATGAACGCAAGAGAAGTGACACAATTTCACCTGGTTAATATTGCCTGCTAACCTGGATTTCTTTTAGCTAAATATGCAGGTTTAAAAATATATACTTCTGTGTATTGATTTTAAGAAAGGCATTGATGTTCATGGTTAGGTATACATTGGAGTAACGATACGCACCACATCAATTACATGCAACGCAGGACACGCTAGATAAACTAGTAATATCATCACCATGTGTAGTTAACTAGCGATTATGATTGATTGATTGTTTTTTATAAGATAAGTTTAATGCTAGCTAGCAACTTACCTTGGTTTACTGCATTTGCGTAACAGGCAGTCTCCTCGTGGAGTGCAATGAGAGGCAGGTGTTTAGAGCGTTGGACTAGTTAACTGTAAGGTTGCAAGATTGAATCCCCCGAGCTAACAAGGTGAAAATCTGTCGTTCTGCCCCTGAACAAGGCAGTTAACCCACCGTTCCTAGGCCGTCATTGAAAATAAGAACGTGTTCTTAACTGACTTGCCTCGTTAAATAAAGATTAAATAAATGTGTAAAAAAAAAAAAAAAAAAACGTTCAAATCGGTGTCCAAAAATAACGATTTACGATTGTTATGAAAACTTGAAATCGGTCCTAATTAATCGGCCATTCCGATTAATCGGCCGACCTCTAGACCTAACCGACTTGCCAAAACTATAGTTTGTTGACAAGAAATTTGTGGAGTGGTTGAAAAACAAGTTAATGACTCCAACCTAAATGGAGTCAACATTCCAATCAGAAATTGGGAGAACACTAATTTAGAATGTGCCTGTGTACACGCAGAACTTTGATAAGAGGAAGTAGGCCTACCTACTTAAATATTGAGAGCATTAATAGCTGTATTTTACAGCCAAAACATTTTTAGTGTAAACTTAAACGATTAAAACCAGATAAAAAAGTATGTAGGAAAGATAATGGAGCTATATATTTTTGGACAAAAAAAAACTCACCAAAATTAAAACTAGACAGTCAGGGAGAATCTAAAATTCGATAAATGTAAGATTTCTTTATATAATGTCAGATTGCTTATGCTGTGTTTTTATGCTATGGCAAAAAGTGTACAATTGCAGAAAAATTGTTTTAACTTAATTTTGCATACTGCCTCTGGCAAAATGTGTAGAATTGAATTAAATTAGCTTTTAAATAGCAACATTTTGTCTCTGCGAGCCTTTCAAATCTCCGGTCAGAGGCCACGCCATTGCCCATGCCCAATACTTTTAAACTTACAGTGAGGTAAGAATAAATACTGGAAAGTCTTACACGAGAACTTGACCAATTATCAACAGATACCAAGTAGAAAGTACAAGACACTTTCTAAAAGGTGACAAATAAAAATTTCGCCAAAAATAAGTTACACCCCACTAGTTGAGGAGTCTTGAAGGCAAATTAGCATAATTGCTAGCCACCTGAGAGAAGAAGGGGGAACAGATTCCAGTTCCAGGGGAAATCTGATGGTGTGACAAGGAGAGAGGGGAGGTTAATGAGGTGTTCCTCTCCTCCTTACAAACATACATTTTCTGACACATATTTTTAAGACACCCCTGCCTCTCAGTTAGAGATGGGGTTGTGTTATTAGCCATCGGGAAGTACAGGGAAAGTCAGAAGTGGAAAGCAGAAGACTTGTCGAGAAGAAGTGCAGAGAAAAAGTAATGAGGTCCTTTTGGACAAGCGTTAAATATTATTGTAATTTTAAGGGGTGGATAAGCTTTAATATTTTGGATAGATTGCTGCTTCCATCAATGTAATTCATTTCCAATCCCCCATATTTTTGGGTAAATATATATCCATATAAAGTTGAAGTCGGAAGTTTACATACACCTTAGCCAAATACATTTAAACTCAGTTTTTCACATTTCCTGACATTTAATCCCAGTAAAAATCCCCTGTTTTAGGTCAATTAGGATTTCCACTTTATTTTAAGAATGTGAAATGTCAGAAAAATAGTAGAGAATGATTTATTTCACCACATTCACAGTGGGTCAGAAGTTTACATACATTCAATTAGTATTTGGTAGCATTGCCTTTAAATGGTTTAACTTGGGTCAAATGTTTCGGGTAGCCTTCCACAAGCTTCCCACAATAAATTGGGTAAATTTAGGCCCATTCCTTCTGACAGAGCTGGTGTAACTGAGTCAGGTTTGTAGTCATCCTTGCTCACACATGCCTTTCCAGTTCTGCCCACAAATATTCTATGAGATTGATGTCAGGGCTTTGTGATGGCCACTCCAATACCTTGACTTTGTTGTCCTTAAGCTATTTTGCCACAATTTTGGAATAATTCTTGGGGTAATTGTCCATTTGGAAGAGCCATTTGCGACCAAGCTTTAACTTCCTGACTGATGTCTTGAGATGTTGCTTCAATATATCCACATAATTGTCCCTCCTGCAGCAAAGCACCCCCGCAACATGATGCTGCCACCCCCGTGCTTCACGGTTGGTATGGTGTTCTTCGGCTTGCAAGCCTCCCCCTTTTTCCTCCAAACAATGGTCATTATGGTCAAACAATTCTATTTTGTTTCATCAGACCAGAGGATATTTCTCTAAATAGTACAATCTTTGTCCCCATGTGCAGTTGCAAACTGTAGTCTGGCTTTTTAATGGCAGTTTTGGGGCAGTGGCTTCTTCCTTGCTGAGCGGCCTTTCAGGTTATGTCGATATAGGACTTGTTTTACGGTGGATATATACTTTTGTACCCGTTTCCTCCAGCATCTTCACAAGGTCCTTTGCTGTTGTTCTGGGATTGATTTGCACTTTTCCCACCAAAGTACGTTCAGCTCTAGGAGACAGAACACGTCACCTTCCTGAGCGGTATGACAGCTGAGTGGTCCCATGGTGTTTATACTTGCGTACTATTGTTTGTACAGATGAAGGTGGTACCTTCAGGCGTTTGGAAATTGCTCCCAAGGATGAACCAGACTTTTTCTGAGGTCTTGGCCGATTTCTTTTGATTTTCCCATGATGTCAAGCAAAGAGGCACTGAGTTTGAAGGTAGGCCTTGAAATACATCCACAGGTACACCTCCAATTGATTCAAATTATGTCAATTAGCCTATCAGAAGCTTCTAAAGCCATGAAATCATTTTCTGGAACTGTTCAAGCTGGTTAAAGGCACAGTCAACTTAGTGTATGTAAACTTCTGACCCACTGGAATTTTGATAGATTATTTCCCTTATAATTCACTCGGTCTGTAAACAATTTTTGGAAAAATTACTTGTGTCATGCACAAAGTAGATGTCCTAACCGACTTTCCACAAATGTCTTTTTATCAAACTATAGTTTTGGCGTGGTTGAAAAACGTGTTTTAATGACTACAACTTAAGTGTATGTAAACTTCCGGCTTCAACTGTATATAATTAAATAAATAAATAAAGGTATATTCAAAAAAAATATATATATATATATATATATATATATACACACACACACACACACACACACACACACACACACACACATACACACTTTTTATTTTGAATATACCTTTATTATTCCCTGAAAACCCTATCACCCCTCCCCCAATTGGAATAAACAATAACACCTTAGGCTTCTACCTTCAGATTATACACATTTTACAGACACAATCTATTTTACAATAGATATATTTAGTATGTTTTTAGTCCTTCCTCTATTTCTAATGTCCATCCAGTTTGATTTATATTTGTAACTGTGCTATTTCACAACATTTCAGAACCCATATACATTTTACAGACCCTGTATGTTTTACATTGGTTATCTTGTTGTTATTAGTCCCACCCTTCATTCCCCTTCAACCTCTCCAATCTATCTCTTAACACCATCCATTTTGGATTTCTATTTGCCATATATTTTCAACTGTGATGTGATGCTTCACAAAAGTACTGAACCTTTCTAGTCTCATAGCTTCTACAGATTGTAAATTACAGATTAAAAATGCTAATTAAAATTGCTAAACAATTATATTATTGATTGATTGACTATGACTTTTCAAATCACCCAGTATTGCTATCTGCAGCGTTAGTTCTAGGTAAATGTTGCAATTCTTCAGCCATTCCTGGACCTGTGACTAAAAACGAGCTACATATGGACAGTACTAAAATAAATGATCTAATGACTCTGCTGGGAAGATTGTATCCTCAATAATTGGAAGTAATTTCCTAAATTCATCAAGTGCAGCGTCTGGATGCTCCTTATTAATCACATCAGACCAACAAATATTCATAACATCATCCACTTAAAGAGTCACAGCAAAATATTTTGTATGATCTCTTATATACCATTTTAGGCCAAGCTTCGGGAACTTTGGAAATCCTGGATATTGCCACTATATTGTGATCACTGCATCCAATGGGTACGGAAAACAGCTTTAGAACAAAGTTCTACAGTATTATAAAAAATGTGATCAATACATGTGGATGATCTTGTTACTGTAATGGATACATATATTTAAAAAATAAATTAGGGGGTAAATCACCTTTAATACTGCAGATAGATTTTTGCTTCCATCAATGTCATTGACTGCATCATTTCCAATCCCCCATATATTTTTGGGGACCAGTCAAAAGTTCGAACACACCTACTCATTCAAGGGTTTTTCTTTATTTTTACTATTTTCTACATTGTAGAATAAAGGTGAAGACTTCACAACTATGAAATAACACATATAGAATCATGTATTAACCAAAAAAGTGATAAACAAATCAAAATAGGGCCGAACATGTTGGCATTGTGCACACTTGGCCCTTGGCTGTGTGCCACAGGAAGCTCTGGATGGGAGCTAATGTTATCTCCCATGATGCAACACTCCCATTGCGTGGGGCAACATCCTGTTACCCGACTTGTACCTTGTGCAAAGCTGTGGCTTTGTTTGAAAGTGTTTGACCAGGTCCAGTTAAGTCAGTATCATCTCCCTGACAAAGCCCTTGCTCCCACATACGGAGATACAGTTCATGGTCCTATGACACTTAATCCTGCAACAGCTTGCTCCGCAGTCACCCAACCACCTGACGTTTGTTTTCCCTTATCCTAGAAACGCTGCTGGCGCACAAAAGACCGTGACTGGGGAAAACAGTAGTGTTGATAGGGAAGAGAAAGAGAGAGAGATCGATACAGATACAGAGACTTCCAGGTACAGGGCAGCCTTATCACCAGGTTGAGGGGGGTCAGAACGGGGGTCGACGGACTCGGTGCTGCTGCCGCTAGGCTGGCACTGCCTCCACCACCCCTCTGCACTCCCCCTCTCTCCTGCTATCATTCAGGGCCCAGTGTTTGCCCAGGAGCCAGTAAAATTGACACCAGCAGCTGTCCAAACAGCCTGGTCCGACCCCCCAGAGGGGCACCCCAGCCCACAGCCAAGACCCCTGCGTCTCCCCCCCCGATTCCACTCTGCTCCGTCCTCCCACTGTCATCACTGGGGAAACCAGGGGAGAGGAGCAGGAGATATAGTGGGAGAGAGATGGAGGTGAGGAGGAAGAGGATGGTGGGGACAACCGTAATGATTTGTGTTAAAGCCTGTAATCGCTGTGAAAAGATGTATGTAGGGTGTTAGGATGATGTTTAAGGAATAGCCTACTTTTCCTAATTTTTTAGCTGACAGTACATCAATTGATCACCAATTGCAAATGGTTTAGGTTACAAGATTGGCCTCATTGCACCATCCTACTTACCTTTTTGATACATTTACCAGTGATTGTCCACTGCGCTAGTACAGAATAAAACCACTGTATGTAACAATATCATATAATCTAATTTGCCATCTAAATGGGAGTATCTGCTGCCATGTAACAATAGGATGTTGATGTGACTTAGTGAAGCAGAAACCCTTTAATAGGAGTGATTACACTTAATGGCATTCACACCCCTTTCTCACATCACTACTGTCAATAATAACAAGGCCAGCATATAAGTGTGGCTTATAACTCAACCTCTATCCAACCCTCATCCTGTCCTGATTTATTTTCCCACCTTTACCTAATTTCCAACAGGTAGACCTACATTTTATTTGTCAAGCACTTTAAATTGTAAATTGCATTTGTTCTAAGAAATGTGCTATATAAATAAAGCTTGATTGATTGATATTACCTGTGGTGTATGAGCAAACAATGTATAGAGGCCAACCTCTTCGGCTATTGTGTTTGACATGTCAGAGTGGTATGTACTGTATGTGTGAATTAAGTTAATTTCCGGGAGGCTGCAGCACCAACAAGACTCACCAGAGCAGGCATCATGAGGTCAGCCAGGTAGACGAAGGCCGCGCCGAGGGCAAAGCCCACCGCCACAGGGACGAACGCAAACGAGCCATACTTTCCCGAATCCTCTGCCATGTCTATCGCCGGTGCCAGCAACGACCAATAGGACGCCGCCAACATCACCTGAAGGCGAAGCAAAAAGGAAGTAACAGTTAGCAGGCACTATTATTTGCTGTGTGCAGTCGCTCGGAGTGGGGAAGTTCAGTTGGCCTCAAAATAAAAAAGCTAACAGAGAAAGTCCTCGGGGGATCTCACTCTTTTGGAATAGGACTGTTGTGCAATGATAAAGGTGACCCCCATTCCCTAAGCAACATTTGGCATGAATGTTGTGCAATAACACAAATAATGAAAAGGGACAGAGGACCGAAAATAAACACTGCCTCAAATTCACACGTCCTCTGGAATACGTCACAAACACATCCCTATAGGCCCTGGCACTTTCCTCCTGATCCAGCAGGGAGTGTGAGTCTGAGTAATGGCTCTTTCAGTGCTAACATTTTGGTCGCACACGCTCCTAAATATTTTACTGTGCTACCTGGAATTTTAATTTGGGAGCATTGTGCTCCAAAATGTATTGTAAGAAATGTCAGCACAGAGCAGTGTGTGTGCTGTTCAGTTCAGTTCACAAAGCCCCACAACATCCAACAACGCACTACTCCCCAATAGCTTGATCAAAGACATTCATTCCACCTTTTACTAGGGAAGAGCTAGCCTTGCTGACGCGACCCACATGACCACACAGCAAGGAAGAGCTGTGACTAGCTGGTCTGGAAAGGAGGCCATTGGTTGATGCAATAGTCGCTCAGAAATGAAGCGGATGCATTGATTGGTTCTCTCAAATGTTTTTTCTTCCTGGGGTGTTGAGACCTCTCCTTGTTTGGATTTGAAAATTCAACAGATGTAATGGAAGGGGCCGGTGCTCGGGGGATGCGTGTGGATATGACTGTGGGTGTTTGAGTGAGAAAGACCCGGAGGAGAACCAACCAGCAAAAGCCCAGTCCACTTCATTATCAACGCATCATGCCGACAATATGAAAATAGCTTTTCAAGACTCTGAAGTCAGGACCGGAGGACTTCGAGTTTGGAATCAGCCATACTTGGGGAGAGCAGAGAAAAAATAAGAAGCAAAGGCTGTTGACAGGAGTGTGTTGCTTGTGAGTGTCTGTCTCAACGGTGGCATTATGCCGATTACTCTGGGAACATAAGCAATAGCTGAGGATCAAACTCATGGCAAGAACAGGATTGGTCACCAGCCGACTCTCTTCAGACAATGGGTTTAGACATGGTTCTGAGTCATCAACTTCACTTATTCCTTCATGGTACCTCTGGTACCGGAAGGGGGCACATGTCATCTGATGCAACACTCTATCACTCTCCTTTTTGGTAAAATAGCCTGGAGGTGTGTTTGGTCATTGTCCTGTAGAAAAACAAATTATATATATACACACACATACTGAACAGAAATATAAATGCAACATGCAACAATTCAACCATTTTACTGAGTTACAGTTCATATAAGGAAATCAGTCAATTGAAATGAATTCATTAGGCCCTAAACTATGAATTTCACATGACTGGGCAGGAGCGCAGCCACTCAGAATCTGTTTTTTCCCACGAAAGGACATTATTGCAGACAGAATATCTCCTCAGTTTCATCAGCTGTCCGGGTGTTGGTCCTCTGTGTACTCAGCAAGAGAGAGAGAGAGGAGCGAGAGAGAGAGAGGAGGAAGAGCGCTTTGATACTGGGAGAGATGGATGTGGTAATTAGCTACAGGTAACGAGTGTGCCAAGTTGCTTATTGATTCAGGTGTCATGAATGGCATGCCCGTCTTTCAGGAGAAACTGTGCTTCTAAAGCTTCTGCATCAGACCCAGATATGGAGCTGTCAATAAAATGCTAAACATTCCTTAGTAGAAGAAACTTGAACAAGAACAAAATTAGATAGAAAAGATAAGATAGGAAAGTGTGAACCATAGTGAAGGAAGAACTGAGGTTTTTGTTAATCTCTTTCTTCACACAAGGTTGAAATTGAATTAATGATGATCTTACTAGATACAATAGCCGATATTGCAATCCTTCATGGGGTGCAAATTGGAATTAGAAATTAAGGAATTTCTTTAAAGTTATTTGTAGTGGCTTCAAATGAATGGATTCTTGGATGAAAAAGTTTCTTACAAGGAGTTCGCATTTCACTTGAGTGTATATAACAGTGTGTGTGTGCGCACGCACAAGCACACAGTTGAAGTCGGAAGTTTACATACACTTAGGTTGGAGTCACTAAAACTCGTTTTCAACTACTCCACAAATTTCTTGTTAACAAACCATCGTTTTGGCAAGTCAGTTAGGACAACTTCTTTGTGCATGACACAAGTAATTTTTCCAACAATTGTTTACAGGCAGATTATTTCACTTATAATTCACTCACAATTCCAGTGGGTCAGAAGTTTACATACACTAAGTTTACTATGCCTTTTAACAGCTTGGAAAATTCCAGAAAAGTATGTAATGGCTTAAGAAGCTAGTGATAGGCTAATTGAGATCATTTGAGTCAAATGGAGGGTACCTGTGGATATATTTCAAGGCCTACCTTCAAACTCAGTGCCTCTTTGCTTGACATCATGGGAAATTCAAAGAAATCAGCCAAGACCTTAGAAAAAAATGATGACCTCTGGTTCATCCTTGGTTGCAATTTCCAAATGCCTGAAGTCACCACATTCATCTGTACAAACAATAGTGCGCAAGTATAAACATTATGGGACCATGCAGCCGTCATATCGCTCAGGATGGAGACGTGTTCTGTCTCCTAGAGATGAACGTACTTTGGTGCTAAAAGTACAAATCAATCCCAGAACAACAGCAAAGGACATTGTGGAAAATGGTGGAGGAAACCGGTACAAAAGTATCTATATCCACAGTAAAACGAGGCTTGCAAGCCAAAGAACACCATCCCAACCATGAAGCACAGGGGTGGCAGCATCATGTTGTAGGGGTGCATTGCTTCAGGAGGGGCTGGTGCACTTCACAAAATAGATGGCATCATGAAAATGGAAAATGATGTGGATATATTGAAGCAACATCTCAAGACGTGAGTCCGGAAGTTAAAGCTTGGTCGCAAATGGGTCTTCCAAATGGACAATGACCCCAAGCATACTTCCAAAGTTGTGGCAAAATGGCTTAAGGACAACAAAGTCAAGGTATTGGAGTGGCCACAAAACCCTGACCTCAATCCTATAGAAAATGTGTCGGCAGAACTGAAAAAGCGTGTGCGAGCAAGGAGGCCTACAAACCTGACTCAGTTACACCAGCTCTGCCAGGAGGAATGGGCCAAAATTCACCCAACCATTGAGAGGCTTTGAAGCCACCGGTTGGCCATATTGGCACTCCCCAGTAGGCACGGTAATCCATAGGAATGAATGGAATTCTAAAATGATAGGTATTCAAGTATTTTTTGTGGTTGTAGTGGGGACAGTAACATTAGTACCAAAATAATAATACTTTAATAATGAAAATATATATATTTTTAAAATCATTTTTTGTTATGTTTAGCTCACATAATATATTTTACAAATATGTATTAAGGTGTCCTGTAATAGAATACACATGTCAAAACAAGTGTAGATTATTCAATAAATGAATTTCTATAGAGTCCAAAATATTTTTTGACACCGGAGGAGGAGTACCAAGATGGCTGCGCATTGGCTTCAGTACAGTGCCCCTGTCAATCATACAGGGTTTATAGACATCATTGGTTTGAACATTGGTCTTCTGGCCTTATTACCCTCTAATAGCTCAAATCTATTTTGAACTAACTTTTGAAGTATGTGTAGAATTTTCCATATATAGTCAAAAGTAATTGTCTGCAGTTTTCAGAAGGTGAATTAGCTCATTTTGGCAGTCTTAAATGGTCAAATATGATTAAATTCTCATTTAAAGCAAAGTAAAAGAAAACGGTTTTAAGTCAGTGACTTTTGAAGGTCGTATCACTCAACCATAGAAACTTAACAAAGCTATCCCCATGTTCACTCAAGCCATATCTTTGTGCCTTTTACAGCTTGTTTCGAGCCTAAGAGTTGCAGAGTTATGGATCCTTTACAATTATATAATAGAAACTGCGGGAAAGCAGTGCCCGACAGGCGGGGACAAAAGGACACTGCCCTCTGGTGTCCTAGCTAGCTGCCGGTGTCACCTCCGCCTCCTGCCTTCTGTGTACCGGAGTCCTAGCTAGCTAGCAACCCAGCAACAATAGATAATTAGCTAGATAAGGTTAGCAAGTTATCTAGCTAGCTAGATAAGGTTAGCATAAGCTAAGCTTGAAGGGTCATCACTAATTACTACAGATACACCCATTTCTACAATTGATCTTGTTAAAATCAGATTTGAAACCTAACCCTAACCATCACCTTAACCACACTGCTATCATTATGCCTAGACCGAACCTTAAATGAAGACCAAAAAAGTCATTTTTGTTTGCATAAATTTTTACGATAGACTATTTTTACTTTCTGGCTGTGGTAACTAGTGCAATCCTCTACAGAGGTGGAACCTAAAGTTGCATTTCCTCTTTAGTACAGGAAATTACATTAAAATAGTGGCTGCAACTTCTTATGGGGAGGTCGTTTAAAAATGGACCAAGTATAAAGAAGAGATCCTCCTTCAGGGTCGTTACTAGTTACCACAGCCACAAAGTCATACACCCCGCCCATAAACCCTACAAGACCAAAAAGCACATTTTTGTTTTCATTCATTTTTTTACGATATATCTAATCAAATTTTATTGGTCACATACACATGGTTAGCAGATGTTAATGGAAGTGTAGCGAAATGCTTGTGCTTCTAGTTCCAACAGTGCAGTAATATCTAACAAGTAATCTAACAATTCCCCAAAAACGACCTAATACACACAAATCTAAAGGGGTGAATGAGAATATGTACATATAAGTGTATGGATGAGCGACGGCCGAGCGGCATAGGCAAGGTGCAGTAGATGGTATAAAATACAGTATGTACATGTGATATGAATAATGTAAGATATGAAAACATATTAAAGTGGCATTATTTAAAGTGGCATTGTTTAAAGTGACGAGTGATCCATTTATTAAAGTGTCCAGTGATTGGGTCTCAGTGTAGGCAGCAGCCTCACTGAGTTTGTGAACAGTCTGAAGGCCTAGATATAGATTGATTGAAAAACAGCTTCTCTCAGTCCCAGCATTGATGCACCTGTACTGACCTCCCCTTCTGGATGATAGTGGTGTGAACAGGCACTTGCTCGAGTGGTTGTTGTCCTTAATCTTTTTGGCCTTCCTGTGTCACCGGGTACTGTAGGTGTCATAGAGGGCAGGTAGTTTGCCCCTGGTGATGCGTTGTGCAGACCGCACCACCCTTGTGGTTGAGGGCGGTGCAGTTGCCGTACTGTGATACAGTCCGACAGGATGCCAGATATTGTTCATCCTGATCAGACAGGTGTTTTACATGGACGATACATATGGAGATAATATACGACAATTACTTGAAACAACTGAACATTATGAAACATCAAAGATACCAGGCAGGTTTTGAAAAGGCATTTAATAAAGTACAACTAGTATGTATATATATAAATGCCTGGATTACTTAAATGTTGGTTAATCTCTTATACAATGGGTTAAAGTTATGTACAGCAACCCCAGGTGTAAAATAGTAAATAATGGTTACATCTCAGAAGGTATTGAGCTTTTAAAAGGAGTAAAACAAGGCTGTCCATTGTCACCATATCTATTTATTATAGCCATTGAAATGCTAGCCATTAAAATCAGATCCAACAAGAATATCAAGGGGTTAGAAATCCAGGGGATAAAAACAAAATGTGTCAATGAATGCAGATGACTCAAGTTTTTTTCAAAGTCCGACCAATCTGGATCACTGCACAGCCTCATTGAAGATCTTGATCACTTTTCTAGCCTCTCTGGACTAAAACCGAATTATGAAAAGTGTACCATATTATGTATTGGATCATTAAAATACAATGTTTACACTACCTTGCAGTTTACCAATAAAATGGGTGGATGGTGAAGTAGACATACTTGGCATTCACATGAAAACATGAATTAACACAATCAATTTCAATAGAAAGTTAGCGTGAAGAGGTAAAAACTTGTCTATTTATGGAAACATCACATTGATTAACACTTTGGTCCAATCACAGTTTACTTACTTACTAATGACGCTGCCTACTCCAGAACACTCGTTTTTTCTATTATATGAGAAAAATATTATTTTATTTGGAATGCTAAAACAGACTAAATTAAACGTGCCTATTTTTAGATAATGATATGAGTTTGTGGAGCTAAAATTATTAAATATTAAAGCTTTAAACCTCTCACTTCTGATTCCTAAACACCAAGACTCACGCAACCACATGTCGGATGAACAATTTCAGAAATTTGCTACCCTGTAATAAAGGCATTACAGTTTATGTTATAGCCTCTCTGGTATTATTTCTACTGTATTTAGTGTTGTTTACAGTGTTCAAATTGTCAAAAATTATATTTATAATAACCCTCCTTTTCCTTGATCTCCTTCTTATTGTTGTTATTACGATCATCATTATAATAATAAGTAATGTCATTATCATTAGTAGGCTTAGTATAGCAACCTTGTATAATCACCATCAAGCTATAGGCCTAAGAGCGCATCCTGTTTAGTTTTAACACTAACTTACTTAGGCCTATATTTCTATACTTACAGTGGGGAGAACAAGTATTACAAAGCATGTAGAGGTCTGTAATGTTTTATCATAGGTACACTTCAACTGTGAGAGACGGAATCTAAAACAAAAATCCAGAAAATCACATTGTATGATTTTTAAATAATTAATTAGCATTTTATTGCATGACATAAGTATGTGATGCATCAGAAAAGCAGAACTTAATATTTGGTACAGAAACCTTTGTTTGCAATTACAGAGATCATACGTTTCCTGTAGTTCTTGACCAGGTTTGCACACACTTTAGCAGGGATTTTGGCCCACTCCTCCATACAGACCTTATCCAGATTCTTCAGGTTTCCGGGCTGTCGCTGGGCAATACAGACTTTCAGCTCCCTCCAAAGATTTTCTATTGGGTTCAGGTCTGGAGACTGGCTAGGCCACTTCAGGACCTTGGGATGCTTCTTACGGAGCCACTCCTTGGTTGCCCTGGCTGTGTGTTTCGGGTCGTTGTCATGCTGGAAGACCCAGCCACGACCCATCTTCAATGCTCTTACTGAGGGAAGATCTCGCGATACATGGCCCCATCCATCCTCCCCTCAATAAGGTGCAGTCGTCCTGTCCCCTTTGCAGAAAAGCATCCCCAAAGAATGATGTTTCCACCTCCATGCTTCACAGTTGGGATGGTGTTCTTGGGGTTGTACTCATCCTTCTTCGAGTTCAAACAGGTGCAGTTAATACAGGTAATGCGTGGAGAACAGGAGGGTTTCTTAAAGAAAAACTAACAGGTCTGTGAGAGCCGGAATTCTTACTGGTTGGTAGGTGATCAAATACTTATGTCATGCAATAAAATGCTAATTAATTACTTAAAAATCATACGATCATGTGATTTTCTGGATTTTTGTTTTAGATTCCATCTCTCACAGTTGAAGTCCACCTATGATAAAAATTACAGACATGCTTTGTAAGTAGGAAAACCTGCAAAATCGGCAGTGTATCAATCAATCATTTATTTGTTCATGTCATCACAAAGCATATGAGTCATTCATGATTTGTAATGCAAACATGCAATTTGGTTCAAATAAAATATAGCGACCATTGAATAATTAGCGTAAACAATAAATAGCCCTAAACCGCTCCATTTCAAAAATTGCATTCACAAAGGAATGGAATTGTTTTTATTCTTTGCTGTAATAAAGGCTTACAACAAACTCACTGGTACGCTTATAATTTATTTAGTGTTGTTTACATTGTCCCAAACGGTCAATTATAAATATAACAGTATAACCTGTTTGGCACACATAATATGCACACAGGGCTTGCTCCTTATTTTATTTTTCTTGATCTCCTGTATTTTCCACAACTAGTCAAATTTATTCCACATATCTGACTTCCCCTTTACCTCCTGAGAAACCAGTAAACATTCCCACGTTTTGAATCTATTTGTCACGTCCTCTGTATCCATTCCACTGTCACGTATTACGGTGTTCAGAGTTTGTTTTAACCAATTCATTGATGTGATTATGATATGCTATAGGTCAAACCCTATTGGTCACATGTCACGTAAAGAGAGCAAGGGTTGAGGGAATAGGAAATGTTTTTCCGAAACATAACTTTGACTGAAATTTTGTTGCACCCTCAGCAATACGGACAGCTCGATACACACTGTTAATGTTCTGTGGTCATTGCTGAAGCAGGGAGGAGAGAGAGATAACCGGTGCTAGTCAAAGTCACTTGCTGTCTTTTCTTTTGTATTTCTTTTTTTTTTACATAGTGCAGCAAGTCAGTCCTGGCACAAGCAAATAAATTGCGGTCGGACTCGCTCTAGACATTTGAGCGTATTAATTAGTTCATCAAACAGTTTGCTTAAAGCATCAGACAAGCTCGGCACATATAGTAGATTAGACTAAAACATATAGGATGTGTCTACATATGGAGAAATACATGATTGGTCAACAAAACAGAAATATTGGTTGACCAACATTTTCCTAAGTCGGGGACAGCCCTATACTAAGGTGAGTCTTCTATTATCGTTTGTTGAGGTGAGCAATAATACCTTATTCATCTATTCCTCTTCTTTCATTCTAGGAGACAGTGGGATGTACAGCCTTACGCATATATATTATTAAAGATCGAGAATTATATAATAACTGTCAGGAAGGCAGCAATGCTTCTGAAAAACTTCCCAGAAAGTTACACTTCTTCTTATGAGACAGTAGGGAATACTTTGGAAAAGTCTTACCCACCCTTTGACTTTGAGTCCACCACATCAACTGAAAAGACTGTCACATCTGACATCTGCTTGTATTCACATATTAGATAGCAGGGCAATCCTGGGTTGGGTAAAGGTGGGTGGACAGGTGTGTGTGAGTGAGTGAGAGAGAGAAACAGCTCTCATCCTGCCGAAGTGGAGGATTATATTGGCATTTTTCTGTGTGTGACTGGTTCAAAAGCATATTTTCTTACCCCAGCAGCAAAGCCCAGACTTCCATCCAAGATCTGCTTCTAAGGGGGGGGGGGGGGGAAATGAAACCAAACCAAGGGCATCAACAAGCCACTGTGGTGTTAAGTTGACGAGTAAGGCACGTTCTCCAAGATATTGTCGAACTATCAATCAATTTCTATCAGGGGTTGGAACGGGTCCAGGAAACAGAACCCAAAACTGTAAAACAAAATTATTCGAGAAACATAATCAGAATCAGGAACAAAAGTAATCTAATACTGTTCATAAACAGTATAGTTATTTGAATCTTTTCACGTATGAATTCCAAATAACAGTCACCCCAGCGTGATATTATTTATGCGTGTGATGTCAGAATGCACTCACTGTTCCAAAATGTGATTGTTACTCAACAGGACAGTTAACCCACGCTGCTCTCAAACCAAGGCACGCTGCATGCTAATTATCTATAGGCTATGTTCAACTTGTCAATTTAAAATTATTTTCTAACCATTTTTATTTTCATACAACAATTTGAATTGAGGTGTGTTCCGCCTCGCCATTAATTCACATAGAGGTAGCCCATTTCACCTTTGCAGAACATTGTGACTAGTTTCAGGAAAGTAGCTGTATGTCGCGCGCCAATACTTCACAGGAGAGGCATTTGAACAAACATTTTTTTCTGTCTATAACGTGCTGCGTAGTATGTGTAGGTAATCCTTTCTAAAGCTGCTTTTTTTATACATATCACAAAGAACTTCAAAAGTTGGCTCTCACTGGAGGGCCGAGTTTTGAAATCAGTGGAATGACTGGTGGAAGCAGAGTATGAAAGCTTAGGAGATGAAGAGAATTCAGCCGTTTTATTGCAAATGCAGAGAGTCGAAAAGAGAACACAGAAGGCTGTTGTATAAAACACCTGTCTACGGAGTATATCTTCAAACTAAGGGCAACCATCGCATCCGTGACAGAGGGAGAAGCGTTCATCCATGTATACAGATGGGTAAGAGAGTCTAGCTAGCTACATTCAGATATTATGCATTTCTAATTGTGTCAGAAAATAAGTCCTGTCGTGTCGTGTCCCCTGTATATATCTTTTTCGTTTTTTACATATTTTTCTTCGCATATCTCTTTAAAAACTTTTTGCTAAACCTAAGGTTCCAAATACTCTCCTGCAACCCGCCTCACCCAATGTAGCTATTTTTCCTAAAGTATTTATATTTATATTTACTTCGGAACCGGAACCCCTCAACTGAAGCTCAACTGAAGCTAGCCAGCTAACCACTAGCCATGCTAGCGGTCTTCAGCTAACCGGTCATCAGCTAACCTTCAGCCCGGAAAGCTCTCGCCAGTTCGAACAACGCGACTCTAACCAGAGCATAACGGACCTATTTATTTTTTCATCCACCGATTTCTTCCCCGGATTCCCACCGCAAATGGAACATTTTTCAGCTGGATCTTCACAACTAGCTATCTAGCTATCTACGAACTGTTAGCTTGCTAGCACAGGCCTGCTAACCGTCTGCATCGCCGCGTCCCAAACACCCATATTTACTTTCTATCTCTTTTTGATTTTTAATTTGTTTATACCTTCCGGAAACCTGCCTCACCCAATGTGATACGGAATCGCTATTATTTTTTATTTTTTTAGAACACACTCAAGAACCTCCAGAAGCTAACCAGCTAACTAGCTACAAGCTATTTAGTCATTGTTCGTTTTTTAAAAAACCTGGATAACACTCGCCAGTCCAGCTTCCCTGCCCCATCCACCGCTGCCCCCTGGACACTGATCTCTTGGCCACATAGCTGATGCACGCTGGACTGTCCATTAATCACGGTACTCCATTCTGCTTGTTTGTTTTATCTGTTGGCCCCGTTGCCTAGTCAACGCCATTTTACCTGCTGTTGTCGTGCCAGCTGATTAGCTGTTGTTGTCTAACCTACTGTTTTAGCTAGCTTTCCCAATTCAACACCTGTGATTACTGTATGCCTCGCTGTATGTCTCTCTCAAATGTCAATATGCCTTGTATACTGTTGTTCAGGTTAGTTATCATTGTTTTAGTTCACAATGGACCCCCTAGTTCCACTCTTCATACCCCTGATAACTCATTTGTCCCACCTCCCACACATGCGGTGACCTCACCCATTACAACCAGCATGTCCAGAGATACAACCTCTCTCATCATCACCCGGGGCCTGGGCTTACCTCCGCTGTACCTGCACCCCACCATACCCCTGTCTGCGCATTATGCCCTGAATATATTCTACTATGCCCAGAAACCTGCTCCTCTTATTCTCTGTCCCCAACGCTCTAGGCGACCAGTTTTGATAGCCTTTAGCCGCACCCTCATACTACTCCTTCTCTGTTCCGCGGGTGATGTGGAGGTAAACCCAGGCCCTGCATGTCCCCAGGCACCCTCATTTGTTGACTTCTGTGATCGAAAAAGCCTTGGTTTCATGCATGTCAACATCAGAAGCCTCCTCCCTAAGTTTGTTTTACTCACTGCTTTAGCACACTCTGCTAACCCTGATGTCCTTGCTGTGTCTGAATCCTGGCTCAGGAAGGCCACCAAAATTCAGAGATTTCCATACCCAACTATAACATCTTCCGTCAAGATAGAACTGCCAAAGGGGGAGGAGTTGCAGTCTACTGCAGAGATAGCCTGCAAAGTAATGTCATACTTTCCAGGTCCATACCCAAACAGTTCGAACTACTAATTTTGAAAATTACTCTCTCCAGAAATAAGTCTCTCACTGTTGCCGCCTGCTACCCCAGACCCCCCATCAGCTCCCAGCTGTGCCCTGGACACCATTTGTGAATTGATCGCCCCCATCTAGCTTCAGAGTTTGTTCTGTTAGGTGACCTAAACTGGGATATGCTTAACACCCCGGCAGTCCTACAATCTAAGCTAGATGCCCTCAATCTCACACAAATCATCAAGGAACCCACCAGGTACAACCCTAACTCTGTAAACAAGGGCACCCTCATAGACGTCATCCTGACCAACTGGCCCTCCAAATACACCTCCGCTGTCTTCAACCAGGATCTCAGCGATCACTGCCTCATTGCCTGTATCCGCTACGGAGCCGCAGTCAAACGACCACCACTCATCACTGTCAAACGCTCCCTAAAACACTTCTGTGAGCAGGCCTTCCTAATCGACCTGGCCCGGGTATCCTGGAAGGACATTGACCTCATTCCGTCAGTTGAGGATGCCTGGTCATTCTTTAAAAGCAACTTCCTCTCCATTTTAGATAAGCATGCTCCGTTCAAAAAATGCAGAACCAAGAACAGATACAGCCCTTGGTTCACTCCAGACCTGACTGCCCTCGACCAGCACAAAAACATCCAAAATGTGGCGGACTGCAATAGCATCGAAGAGTCCCCGTGATATGCAACTGTTCAGGAAGTCAGGAACCAATACACGCAGTCAGTCAGGAAAGCTAAGGCCAGCTTCTTCAGGCAGAAGTTTGCATCCTGTAGCTCCAACTCCAAAAAGTTCTGGGACACTGTGAAGTCCATGGAGAACAAGAGCACCTCCTCCCAGCTGCCCACTGCACTGAGGCTAGGTAACACGGTCACCACCGAGGCTAAATCCATGATTATCGAAAACTTCAATAAGCATTTCTCAACGGCTGGCCATGCCTTCCGCCTGGCTTCTCCAACCTCGGCCAACAGCTCCGCCCCCCGCTAAGCAGCTCCTCGCCCAAGCCTCTCCAGGTTCTCCTTTACCCAAATCCAGATAGCAGATGTTCTGAAAGAGCTCCAAAACCTGGACCCGTACAAATCAGCTGGGCTTGACAATCTGGACCCTCTATTTCTGAAACTATCCGCCGCCATTGTCGCAACCCCTATTACCAGCCTGTTCAACCTCTCTTTCATATCGTCCGAGATCCCCAAGGATTGAAAGCTGCCGCAGTCATCCCCCTCTTCAAAGGGGGAGACACCCTGGACCCAAACTGTTACAGACCTATATCCATCCTGCCCTGCCTATCTAAGGTCTTCGAAAGCCAAGTCAACAAACAGGTCACTGACCATCTCGAATCCCACCGTACCTTCTCCGCTGTGCAATCTGGTTTCCGAGCCGGTCACGGGTGCACCTCAGCCACACTCAAGGTACTAAACGATATCATAACCGCCATCGATAAAAGACAGTACTGTGCAGCCGTCTTCATCGACCTTGCCAAGGCCTTCGACTCTGTCAATCACCATATTCTTATCAGCAGACTCAGTAGCCTCGGTTTTTCGGATGACTGCCTTGCCTGGTTCACCAATTACTTTGCAGACAGAGTTCAGTGTGTCAAATCGGAGGGCATGCTGTCCGGTCCTCTGGCAGTCTCTATGGGGGTGCCACAGGGTTCAATTCTCGGGCCGACTCTTTTCTCTGTATATATCAATGATGTTGCTCTTGCTGCGGGCGATTCCCTGATCCACCTCTACGCAGACGACACCATTCTATATACTTTCGGCCCGTCATTGGACACTGTGCTATCTAACCTCCAAACGAGTTTCAATGCCATACAACACTCCTTCCGTGGCCTCCAACTGCTCTTGAACGCTAGTAAAACCAAATGCATGCTTTTCAACCGATCGCTGCCTGCACCCGCATGCCCGACTAGCATCACCACCCTGGATGGTTCCGACCTTGAATATGTGGACATCTATAAGTATCTAGGTGTCTGGCTAGACTGCAAACTCTCCTTCCAGACTCATATCAAACATCTCCAATCGAAAATCAAATCAAGAGTCGGCTTTCTATTCCGCAACAAAGCCTCCTTCACTCACGCCACCAAGCTTACCCTAGTAAAACTGACTATCCTACCGATCCTCGACTTCGGCGATGTCATCTACAAAATGGCTTCCAACACTCTACTCAGCAAACTGGATGCAGTCTATCACAGTGCCATCCGTTTTGTCACTAAAGCACCTTATACCACCCACCACTGCGACTTGTATGCTCTAGTCGGCTGGCCCTCGCTACATATTCGTCGCCAGACCCACTGACTCCAGGTCATCTACAAGTCCATGCTAGGTAAAGCTCCGCCTTATTTCAGTTCACTGGTCACGATGGCAACACCCATCCGTAGCACGCGCTCCAGCAGGTGTATCTCATTGATCATCCCTAAAGCCAACACCTCATTCGCCGCCTTTCGTTCCAGTACTCTGCTGCCTGTGACTGGAACGAATTGCAAAATCGCTGAAGTTGGAGACTTTTATCTCCCTCACCAACTTCAAACATCAGCTATCTGAGCAGCTAACCGATCGCTGCAGCTGTACATAGTCTATTGGTAAATAGCCCACCCATTTTCACCTACCTCATCCCCATACTGTTTTATTTATTTACTTTTCTGCTCTTTTGCACACCAATATCTCTACCTGTACATGACCATCTGATCATTTATCACTCCAGTGTTAATCTGCAAAATTGTAATTATTCGCCTACCTCATGCCTTTTGCACACATTGTATATAGACTCCCCCCTTTTTTTTCTACTGTGTTATTGACTTGTTAATTGTTTACTCCATGTGTAACTCTGTGTTGTCTGTTCACAATGCTATGCTTTATCTTGGCCAGGTCGCAGTTGCAAATGAGAACTTGTTCTCAACTAGCCTACCTGGTTAAATAAAGGTGAAATAAAAATAAAATAAAAAATGACCCTTCAAGATTAGCTAGCATGCTAACCTTATCTATCTATTTAGCTAGCTATTCATCTATCTAGCTAGCTAACTTGCTAGCCTTATCTAGCTAATTATCTGTTGTTTCTGGGTTGCTAGCTAGCTAGGACTCCGGTACACAGAAGGTAGGAGGCAGGGGTGACACCGGCAGCTAGCTAGGACACCAGAGGGCAGTGTCCTTTTGTCCCCGCCTGTCGGGCACTGCTTTCCTGCAGTTCTGTTAACGAAGGCGAGGGCAGGTGTTCGTAATGCGGGAGCAAAGGAGACTGTGTGCTAGCTAGCTAAGACTCCGGTATACAGAACCCTTTTCCCCTGCACGACAGGCACTGCTTTCCCGCAGTTCTTATTATATAATTGTGTTCGTGGGAAGTTAACTTTGTTTGATGGCACATAGCCTGAAGCTTCAGTTTGTTTTGTATTGTTTATTGTTTTGTCGGCACCATTTTGAGTTAATAAAGAGAAAATGTACGCTTTCCTACAACAGCAAAAAAATACTTAAATACCTGTAATTTTGTCATTGAAACATTTAATTGAAATACTGTAGAATTCCTTTCATTCCTATGGATTACTGCTCCTACTAGGGAGCGCCAATATGGCCAACCGGTGGCTTCAAAGGCTCTCAACGGGTGGGTGAATTTTGGCCGATTCCTCCTGACAGAGCTGGTGTAACTGAGTCACGTTTGTAGGCCTCCTTGCTCACACACACTTATTCAGTTCTGCCCACAAATCTTCTATAGGACTGAGGTCAGAGTTTTGTGATGGCCACTCCAATACCTTGACTTTGTTGTCCTTAAGCCATTTTGCCACAATTTTGGAAGTATGCTTGGGGTCATTGTCCATTTGGAAGACCCATTTGAGACCAAGCTTTAACTTACTGACTTATATCTTGAGATGTTGCTTCAATATATCCACATAATTTTCCTGCTTTATAATGCCATCTATTGTATGAAGTGAACCAGTCCCTCCTGCAGCAAAGCACCCACACAACATGATGCTGCCACCCCCGTGCTTCACGGTTGGGATGGTGTTCTTCAGCTTGCAAGCCTCCCCCTTTTTCCTCCAAACATAACAATGGTCAATATGGCGAAACAGTTCTATATTTATTTCAGACCAGAGGACATTTCTCCAAAAAGTATGATCTTTATCCCCATGTGCAGTTGCAAACCGTAGTCTGGCTTTTTTATGGTAGTTTTGGAGCAGTTGCTTATTCCTTGCTGAGCGACTTTTCAGGTTATGTCGATATAGGACATGTTTAACTGTGGATATAGATACTTTTGTACCTGTTGCCTCCAGCATCTTCACAAGTTCCTTTGCTGTTGTTCTGGGATTGATTTGCACTTTTCGCACCAAAGTACGTTCATCTCTAGGAGACAGAACGCGTCTCCATCCTGCGGGGTCCCATGATGTTTATACTGGCGTACTATTGTTTGTACAGATGAACGTGGTAACTTCAGGCATTTAGAATTTGGTCTTGGCTGATTTCTTTTGATTTTCCCATTATGTCAAGCAAAGAGGCACTGAGCTTGAAGGGTGGCCTTAAAATACATCCACAGGTACACCTCCAATTGACTCAAATTATGTCAATTAGCCTATCAGAGGCTTCTAAAGCCGTGACATCATTTTCTGGAATTTTCCAAGCTGTTTAAAGGAACAGTTAACTTAGTTTATGTAAACTTCTGACCAACTAGAATTGTGATTCAGTGAATTAGATGTGAATTAATCTGTCTTTAAACAATTGTTGGAAAAAATGTCTTGTGTCATGCACAAAGTAGATGTCCTAACCGACTTGCCAAAACTATAGACATTTGTGGAGTGGTTGAAAAACGAGTTTTAATGACTCCAACCTAAGTGTATGTAAACTTCCGACTTCAACTGTATATGGGAGTGAGTTCTTCTCGAGGTGTGAATAATGGATGGTTCTGGGTTTTTAAGCTAGTGAGTTTTCCTTACTTTTTAGAGAAATATCATAATCAAGGTGCCATTATCCAGTTAACCAACTTGAATTAGTTTGTATTCAGTTGGTTCCATTCAAGAAGTAGCCCTGAATGGTCAGGCTGTGTGGGTCACACAACCCTATATTCCGTTTTGAGGAATCTTCCGACAAAACACAAGAAAGAGGATGGAGGGAAGCTTAGCTTTTTAGTCTACCAGCTAAAAGCATTAAAGGGATTGTTCACCTAAATGACAAAATGACATATTGGTTTCCTTACCCTGTTAGTAGGCTATGGACAAGGTTTGACACCAATCCATGCTTTGGTTTTATTTCCCTGGTACTATCTAATACTGGTACCATGGCTTGAATGGAATTTGTGACACAAATGCCACAAAGTCATGGTACCTATATTAGCATTTTTCATGCATCATGTTAAATCATCTATAAGTGACTTTGTTGAGCTTCACAATCAATTCGAGATACTTTTAGATGATTTGGACATAATGCATGAAAAATGCTAATATCGGTACCTGTACTTGGATTTGATTAGTGCCACAAATTCTAAAACGTTAACATTTGGAAACATTGCCAAGAAAATAAAACCAAAGCATGGATTGCTGTTATACCTTGTCCATAGACTGCTTACAAGGTCAAGAAACCAATGTGTAATTTAGTAATTTAGGTGAACTATCCCTTTAAAAAGTGTGTGTGTGTGCTGTCGAAATAGCTTCACAGCTCTGCTTAAGTGGTCCATGCTGTGTTTTGATAAAGATAGGAGGCAATGTAAACGTAGTGGCACTCAGGAATGTTCTTTCCACACAGACCCGGTGGGAATGTTTTGAATTTCTTTCCAGTTTGGATCTCATTAACGTGTTGGCCAGTAAATCCTAATGGATCTTTAGAATTCCCCTGACCTCGAACCCCTGAAGCAGTCGTCCATCATAGATATGACTTCACAGCTCAGCACCTGCCGTAAAAGAGAGCAGAGGACACCCTTGGATGCCCACTAAGACATACTTGTTGGTTATTTATTTACAAATGGTACATCAATTTCCTTCGATATAATACAGGAAGACAATTACTACTCTGTGGATTAAAAAACCTAAAATTACTACTCTTGGGATTAAAGACATTCCACAAATGTGCTTTTAACAAGGCACACCTGTTAATCAAAATGCATTCCAGGTGACTACTGTCACGTTGTGCCGGTTCTGTATGCAGGGCCTGCTGTATGTCAGCATCCACGTCCCACACCATTGGCACGATGATACAGAACGGAGGGATGATGGGGGTCTCCTCTCCCTGCCTCTCCTCTGCGTCATAGAGATGAGACAGGGTGTCCACCCTCACGTTATTCGAGCCTGGCCTATAGGAAAGTGTGAATTGGAACCTGGTGCAGAATAGAGCCCACCTGGCCTGTCTCGGGTTTAGGCTCGAGACTGTACTCTAGGTTGTGGTGGTCCATCTACACCAGGAAAGGGTGTTTGGACCCTCCAACCAGTGCCTCCATGCCTTCATAACCTTCTTGAACGCCAAGAGTTCCCGGTCCCCTACATCGTAGTTCCTCTGGGCAGGGCTCAGCTGCTTGGAGTAGAAGGCGCAGGGCCGCAGCTTTGGAAGGGTTCCGGTGCACTGACACAGCACTACCCTGATTCCTACCTCAGAGGCATCCACCTTGACGATGAAGGAGAGTGAAGGGTCAGGATGTGCAAGCATGGGAGCAGTAGTGAAGCGTGCCTTCAGTGTCTCGAATGCCCTCTCCGCCTCCGCTGTCCAACGAAGCCGCTGGGGACCTCCTCTCAACAGGAAGGTAAGAGGCTCGACCACCGTGCTGAAGCCCCAGATGAATCTCCGGAAATAGTTGGCAAACCCCAGGAATCGCTTGACTGCTTTCCTGGAGTTGGGGATGGGCCTTGACCTGACGCGCTGACGCGTTGCTCCTCCTTCTCCACTCCCTCCGTGGATATGAGGTAGCCCAAAAAGGACAGGGACCGCTGGAAAAACATTTTATTTTCTTGTTTAACATATAGATGATGCTCCAACAGTCTTCCCAGCACAGACCTGACCAACGAGACATCTTGTGTGAGGTCAGCAGAATAGACCAAAATGTTGTCTATATAAACCACAACGCCCTGTCCTAGCATTTCCCAAAACACTTCGTTAATAAAGGCCTGGAAGACTGAAGGCGCATTAGACAGGCCAAAGGGATACTCATAATGAATGCACACCAGATTGTAGGCGCTCCTCAAGTCCAGTTTGTGAAGTACTGCGCCCCATGCATTTGTTTGAAGATGGTTGGGATGAGGGGTAAAGGATAGCTGAAGTTAAAAGTGGCTTTATTCAGTGTTCGATAATCAATGCAGGGGTGCAGTCTCCCATCTTTATTGTTAACAAAAATAACCTAGAGGAGGCTGGTGACGTAGAGGGGCAGATAAAACCCTGCTGGAGGCTCTCTTGTACGTAGGTCTCCATGACCTCATTCTCCGCATAGGAGAGGGGTTAGACGTATACTTATCGGTGTGCAAAGTTTTAGACTGATCCAATGAACCATTGCATATCTGTTCAAAATGTTGTATCAAGACGGCCCAAATGTGCCTAATTGGTTTATAAATACATTTTCAAGTTCATAATTGTGAACTCTTCTCAAACAATAGCATGGTATTCTTTCACTGTAATAGCTACTGGAAATTAGACAATGCAGTTAGCTTAACAATAATTTAAGCTTTCTGCCCATATCAGATATGTCTATGCTTGAAAACATGGAGATTGATACTCACTATTTTTCACACTATTTAGTTGATATTAAAACATTTTAAGGACTGGGGAGATTTTCAGGATAAAAAAGAAATGGAATGGAGCTAAGCACAGGCAAAATCCTAGAGGTAAACCTGGTTCAGTGTGCTTTCCACCAGACACTTGGAGATTCATTTACAGCAGGACAATAACCTAAAACACAAGGCCAAATCTACACTGGAGTTGCTTACCAAGAAGACAGTGAATGTTCCTGAGTGGCGAAGTTACAGTTTTTACTTAAATCTGCTTGAAAATCTTTGGCATGACCTGAAAATGGTTGGCAAGCCATGATCAACAACCAAATTCGACAGAGCCTGAAGAATTTTGAAAAGAACAATGGGCAAATGTTGCGCAATCTAGGTGTGGAAAGCTCTGAGAGACTTACCCAGAAAGACTCACAGCTGTAATCGCTGCCATATGTGCTTCTATAAATTATGGACTCCGACGTGTGAATACTTATGTTAATTAGATATTTCTGTATTTAATTTTCAATCCCTTTGCTAATATTTCTAAAAACATGTTTTCACTTTGTCAGTATGGGATATTGTTTGTAGATGGGTGATACAAATAATCAATTTAATACATTTTGAATTCAGAATGTAACACAACAAAATGTGGAATAAGTCAAGAGATACTTTCCGAAGGTACTGTATGTTAGCAATTTGATGATTTCATTTGGTAATTTCATGCATAGCCTTAAGATTACAGTAAGGGGAAAATAATTGCCCAAATCACATGATCAGGTGATTTATTTACAATTTAAGGAGTGTGGTTTGAGCTACTGTGGCCGCCATCTTAGATATTCTATATTTTCTGCAGATTTGGCACTGGTGTTACCATCACTGGTGTAACAGTTCCTGCTGGTTTTAATGAAGTAGTCGGAAGATTAGTCACTGGTGTTACTTGTCACTGGTGTTACTGTCACTGGTGTTATTATAGAAAAATGTGTTATGGTGAAAGTAAATTATTACTAAACAAAAACGAACTAATTTTATCATAATGCTTTTCTGTCTTTTTTTATATATGTGAATTAAGGAGTCGTATGGAAAGCCTGAAATTGTCACGCCCCGATCTGTTTCACCTGTCCCTGTGATATTCTCCACCCCCACCAGGTGTCGCTTATTTTCCCCAGTGTATTTATCCCAGTGTTTCCAGTCTCTCTGTGCCAATTCGTCTTGTATGTTCCAAGTCAACCAGCGGGTTTCCCGTTCTCCTGCTTTTTGCTATTCTGCTTTTTCTAGTCCTCCTGGTTTTGACCCTTGCCTGTTTCTGGACTCTGTACCCACCTGCCTGACCATTCTGCCTGCCTTGACCATGAGCCTGTCTGCCACTCTGTACCTCTTGGACTCTGATCTGGTTTTGATGTTTTGCCTGTTCACGGCCATTCTCTTGCCTACTCCTTTTGGATTAATAAATATTGCAAGACTCCAACCATCTGCTCCCTGTGTCTCGCCTTGTGCCGTGATAGAATTGTCAAATCAAATATACTGTACAGTTGAAGTCGGAAGTTTACATACACTTAGGTTGGAGTCATTAAAACTCGTTTTTCAACCACTCCACAAATGTCTTGTTAACAAACTATAGTTTTGGCAAGTCGGTTAGGACATCTACTTTGTGCACGATACAAGTAATTTTTCCAAGAATTGTTTACAGACAGATTATTTCACTTCTAATTCACTGTATCACAATTCCAGTGGGTCAGAAGTTTATATACACTAAGTTGACTGTGCCTTTAAACAGCATGGAAAATGACAAAATTATGTAAGGGCTTTAGAAGCTTCTAATAGGCTAATTGACGTCAATTGGAGGTGTACCTGTGGATGTATTTCAAGGCCTACCTTCAACCTCAGTGCCTCTTTGCTTGGCATCATGGGAAAATCTAAATAAATCAGCCTGAACCTCCACAAGGCTGAACCTCCACAAGTCTGGTTCATCCTTGGGAGCAATTTCCAAACGCCTGAAGGTACTACGAACAATAGTATGAGTATAAACATCATGGGACCACGCAGCCATCATACCGCTCAGGAAGGAGACGTGTTCTGTCTCCTAGAGATGAATTTACTTTGGTGCGAAAAGTACAAATAAATCCCAGAACAACAGCAAAGGACCTTGTGAAGATGCTGGAGGCAACAGGTACAAAAGTATCGATATCCACAGTAAAACATGTCCTATATCGACATAACCTAAAGGCCGCTCTGCAAGGAAGAAGCGACTGCTCCAAAACCACCATAAAAAAAGCCAGACTATGGTTTGCAACTGCACATGGGGACAAAGATCGTACTTTTTGGAGAAATGTCCTCTGGTCTGATGAAACAAAAATAGAACTGTTTGGCCATAATGACCATCATTATTTCAAATCAAATCCAATCCAAAATCAAATCTAGAATCGGCTTTCTATTTCGCAACAAAGCATCCTTCACTCACGCCGCCAAACTTACCCTAGTAAAACTGACTATCCTACCGATCCTCGACTTTGGCGATCTCATCTACAAAATAGCTTCCAATACTCTACTCAGCAAACTGGATGCAGTCTATCACAGTGCCATCCGTTTTGTTACCAAATCACCTTATACCGCCCACGACTGCGACCTGTATGCTCTAGTCGGCTGGCCCTCGCTAGATATTCGTCGCCAGACCCACTTTCTCCAGGTCATCTATAAGTCTATGCTAAGTAAAGCTCCGCCTTATCTCAGTTCACTGGTCATGATAACAACACCCACCCATAGCACACGTTCCAGCAGGTATATCTCACTGATCACCCCCAAAGCCAACACCTCATTTGGCCGCCTTTCCTTCCAGTTCTCTGCTGCCAGTGACTGGAACGAATTGCAAAAATCGCTGAAGTTGGAGACTTTTATTTCCCTCACCAACTTTAAACATCAGCTATCTGAGCAGCTAACCGATCGCTGCAACTGTACATAGTCCATATGTAAATAGCCCACCCAATCTACCTACCTCCTCCCCATACTGTTTTTATTTACTTTTCTGCTCTTTTGCACACCAGTATCTCTACTTGCACATCATCATCTGCACATTTATCACTCCAGTGTTAATCTGCTAAATTGTCATTATTCGCTCCTATGGCCTATTTATTGCCTACCTCCTCATGCCTTTTGCACACACTGTATATAGACTTTCTTTTTTTATACTGTATCATTGACTTATTTATTGTGTTATTGGCATGTGTAACTCTGTGTTGTCTGTGTCACACTGCTTTGCTTTATCTTGGCCAGTTCGCAGTTGCAAATGAGAACTTGTTCTAAACTAGCCTACCTGCTTAAATAAAGGTGAAATAATTATATTTTTTTATGTTTGGAGGAAAAAGGGGGATGCTTGCAAGCCGAAGAACACCATCCTAACCGTGAAGCACGGGGGTGGCAGCATCATGTTGTGGGGGTGCTTTGTTGCAGGATTGACTGGTGCACGTCACAAAATAGATGGCATCATGCATGAGAATGGAAAATTATGTGGCTATATTGAAGCAACATCTCAAGACATCAGGATGTTAAAGCTTGATCGCAAATGGGTCTTCCAAATGGACAATGACCGCAAGCACACTTCCAAAATTGTGGCAAAATGGCCTAAGGACAACAAAGTCAAGGTATTGGCGTGGCCATCACAAAACCCTGACGTCAGTCCTATAGAACATTTGTGGGCTGACTGAAAAAGTGTGTGTGATCAAGGAGGCCTACAAACCTGACTCAGTTACACCAGCTCTGTCAGGAGGAATGGGCCAAAATTCACCCAACTTATTGTGTGAAGCTTGTGGGAGGCTATCCGAAATGTTTGACCCAAGTTAAACAAGTTCAAGTCAATGCTACCGAATACTAATTGAGTGTATGTAAACTTCTAAACCACTGGGAATGTGATGAAAGAAATAAAAGCTGAAATGAATCATTCTCTCTAGTATTATTCTGACATTTCACATTCTTAAAATAAAGTGTCAACCCTAATTGACCTAAAACAGGGAATATTTACTGTGATTAAATTTCAGGAATTGTGAAAAACTGAGTTTAAAAGTATTTGGCTAAGGTGTATGTAAACTTTCGACTTCAACTGTAGGTAACATCAGTGACAAAAGGCAACAAAAGCATTTTTTGGTTATTTAATATAGTAAAAATATCCAAATACATTAAGCTGTAATTTATGTTGATTTATATTGTTAAGAGGTTAATGATTATCTGACTAATATATATTAAATGACAATATAAAGGCAACATGCAACAATTTCAAAGATTTTACTGAGTTACAGTTCATATAAAGAAATCCGTAAATTGAAATAAATTAATTTGGCCCTAATATATGGATTTCACATGACTAGTGATATAGATATGCATCTGTTGGTCACAGACTCCTTTTTTTTTTAAAGTTAGGGGTGTGGATCAGAAAACCAGTCTCTATTAGGTGTGACCACCATTTACCTCATGCAGTGTGACACATATCCTTCGCATAGAGTTGATCAGGCTGTTGATTGTGGCCTGTGGAATGTCCCACTCCTCTTCAATGGCTCTGCGAAGTTGCTGGATATTGGTGGGAACTGGAACACACTGTTGTACACGTCAATCCAGAGCATCCCAAACATGCTCAATGGGTGACATGTCTGGTGAGTATGCAGGCATTTACATTTACATTTTACATTTAAGTCATTTAGCAGACGCTCTTATCCAGAGCGACTTACAAATTGGTGCTTTCACCTTATGACATCCAGTGGAACAGCCACTTTACAATAGTGCATCTAGGTCTTTTAAGGGGGAGGGGGAGAAGGATTACTTTATCCTATCCTAGGTATTCCTTAAAGAGGTGGGGTTTCAGGTGTCTCCGGAAGGTGGTGATTGACTCCGCTGTCCTGGCGTCGTGAGGGAGTTTGTTCCACCATTGGGGGCCAGAGCAGCGAACAGTTTTGACTGGGCTGAGCGGGAACTGTACTTCCTCAGTGGTAGGGAGGCGAGCAGGCCAGAGGTGGATGAACGCAGTGCCCTTGTTTGGGTGTAGGGCCTGATCAGAGCCTGGAGGTAGTGAGGTGCCGTTCCCCTCACAGCTCCGTAGGCAAGCACCATGGTCTTGTAGCGGATGCAGCTTCAACTGGAAGCCAGTGGAGAGAGCGGAGGAGCGGGGTGACGTGGAGAGAACTTGGGAAGGTTGAACACCAGACATGAGTTGTAGGGGTTTAATGGCACAGGCAGGGAGCCCAGCCAACAGCGAGTTGCAGTAATCCAGACGGGAGATGACAAGTGCCTGGATTAGGACCTGCGCCGCTTCCTGTGTGAGGCAGGGTCGTTACTCTGCGGATGTTGTAGAGCATGAACCTACAGGAACGGGCCACCGCCTTGATGTTATTTGAGAACGACAGGGTGTTGTCCAGGATCACGCCAAGGTTCTTAGCGCTCTGGGACGAGGACACAATGGAGTTGTCAACCGTGATGGCGAGATCATGGAACGGGCAGTCCTTCCCCGGGAGGAAGAGCAGCTCCGTCTTGCCGAGGTTCAGCTTGAGGTGATGATCCGTCATCCACACTGATATGTCTGCCAGACATGCAGAGATGCGATTCGCCACCTGGTCGTCAGAAGGGGGAAAGGAGAAAATTAATTGTGTGTCGTCTGCATAGCAATGATAGGAGAGACCATGTGAGGTTATGACAGAGCCAAGTGACTTGGTGTATAGCGAGAATAGGAGAGGGCCTAGAACAGAGCCCTGGGGGACACCAGTGGTGAGAGCACGTGGTGAGGAGACGGATTCTCGCCACGCCACCTGGTAGGAGCGACCTGTCAGGTAGGACGCAACTGGGCCGCGCCGGAGATGCCCAACTCGGAGAGGGTGGAGAGGAGGATCTGATGGTTCACAGTATCGAAGGCAGCCGATAGGTCTAGAAGGATGAGAGCAGAGGAGAGAGAGTTAGCTTTAGCAGTGCGGAGCGCCTCCGTGATACAGAGAAGAGCAGTCTCAGTTGAATGACTAGTCTTGAAACCTGACTGATTTGGATCAAGAAGGTCATTCTGAGAGAGATAGCGGGAGAGCTGGCCAAGGACGGCACGTTCAAGAGTTTTGGAGAGAAAAGAAAGAAGGGATACTGGTCTGTAGTTGTTGACATCGGAGGGATCGAGTGTAGGTTTTTTCAGAAGGGGTGCAACTCTCGCTCTCTTGAAGACGGGAGGGACGTAGCCAGCGGTCAGGGATGAGTTGATGAGCGAGGTGAGGTAAGGGAGAAGGTCACCGGAGATGGTCTGGAGAAGAGAGGAGGGGATAGGGTCAAGCGGGCAGGTTGTTGGGCGGCCGGCCGTCACAAGACGCGAGATGTCATCTGGAGAGAGAGGGAGAAAGAGGTCAGAGCACAGGGTAGGGCAGGGTGAGCAGAACCAGCGGTGTCGTTTGACTTAGCAAACGAGGATCGGATGTCGTCGACCTTCTTTTCAAAATGGTTGACGAAGTCATCTGCAGAGAGGGAGGAGGGGGGAGGAGGATTCAAGAGGGAGGAGAAGGTGGCAAAGAGCTTCCTAGGGTTAGAGGCAGATGCTTGGAATTTAGAGTGGTAGAAAGTGGCTTTAGCAGCAGAGAGAGAAGAGGAAAATGTAGAGAGGAGGGAGTGAAAGGATGTCAGGTCCGCAGGGAGGCGAGTTTTCCTCCATTTCCGCTCGGCTGCCCGGAGCCCTGGCAGGCCATGGAAGAACTGGGACATTTTCAGCTTCCAGGAATTGTGTATAGATCCTTGCTACATGGGGCTTTACATTATCATGCTTAAACATGAGGTGATGGAGGTAGAATCACACGACAATGGGCCTCAGCATCTCATTACAGTATCTCTGTGCATTCAAATTGCCATCGATAAAATGCAATTCTGTTTGTTGTCCATAGCTTATGCCTGCCCCTATCATAACCCCACCGCCACCATGAGGCACTCTGTTCACAACGTAGACTTCATCAAACCACTTGCCACAGGATGCCAATTGAAACCGGGATTCATCTGTGAAGAGCTCATTTGGTCGTGGAAGGTAAGCATTTGTCCACTGAAGTCGGTTACGACAACGAACTACAGTCAGCTCATGACGAGCATGCAGATGAGCTTCCTTGAGAATGGTTTCTTACAGTTTGTGCAGAAATTATTCGGTTGTGCAAACCCAGTTTCAGCAGCTGTCCAGGTGGCTGGTCTCAGACGATCCCGCAGGTGAAGAAGCCGGATGTGGAGGTCCTGGGCTGGCGTGGTTACACGTGGTCTGCGGTTGTGAGGCCGGTTGGACATACTGCAAAATTCTCAAAAACAACGTTGGAGGCAGCTTTTGGTAGAGAAATGAACATTCCTGCAGTCAGCATGACAATTGCACGCTCCTTCAAAACTGTGACAGTGTGTTGTGTGACAAAACTGCATATGTTAGAGTGGCCTTTTATTGTCCCCATCACAAGGTGCACCTGTGTGATGATCATGCTGTTTCATCAGCTTCTTGATATGCCACACCTGTCAGGTGGATGGATTATCTTGGCTCACTAACAGAGATGTGCACAAAATCTGAGAGAAATACGCTTTTTGTGTGTATGGAACATTTCTGGGATCTTTTATTTCAGCTCATGAAACATGGGACCAACATTTTACATGTTGCGGTTATATTTTTGTTCAATATATATTTTTTAATTGTCTGGTCAAAAAACAAAATTTTCGTAGAAAGACCCATGTAACAGATGTAACAAGGCACAGGTGATGTCCCTGGTGTTTTATCTTAAAGGCCACTTATTGTCATCTGGAAGAATCAAGGTGACCTGTGGGTTCTGTGTTCGTGAACTTGACTGTATTTGATCACAAACAAACACCTCTGCACTTTAGTAAGGACATCTCACATACACTATGTGTCTTGTCCATCATAACAGAATGACAAAGTTATCCGTGAAATCCAATGCCTGAGAAATTCTGAACATTTAGCTTCATGAAACCGAGTGTCTCTAAAGAGGTTACTTCTTTGAAGTAGGCTACTACTCCTCTGGGGAGGTACCTGATCTGGTATCTTGTACCAAGACTACAAAGACATTTCTCACTTTACAGAGGCCTGTAAAATGCCATGCACTAGGAGTTAATGGGTGTGGGGAATGGAAAGTGAGCATTTAGGAAAAGTCGAGAATTTAAATTATTCTCATATACAGGGGATAGTGGATCAGATCGGTAACTATGATGGTACTGAATGTTCCACTCGCCTGAACCACTTTGGCACCTGGATGTGTTGATGATGTGCGGGACGTGTTGATGTGTTTGTTCTGTGCTAAGCGGCTCCTGGGTCGGTGGGCTGCCGGGGTATTCCAGCTATGCGTGTCTGAGGGGAAACAGGACAGAGGCAATCATTCATCCTGCCTTCTATCTACCCGCCTGCCATCCCCCCACCCACAATGGGCCACATCCTCTCTCTCTTTCCCTCTGTCACTCTCTCACACACTCTCTCTCTCTCTCTCTCTCTCTCTCTCTCTCTCTCTCTCTCTCTCTCTCTCTCTCTCTCTCTCTCTCTCTCTCTCTCTCTCTCTCTCTCTCTCTCTCTCTCTCTCTCTCTCGCTGTCTCCGTGATGAATGAACTGCCATGGAACAAAGCCAATCAGAGAGAAAAGTACAAGACAAAGACCAAAAAACAACAACCCTGAAAACCGACAGGGGCTTCATTCCTGTCAACAGTTCATCCATTAGAGCCAATCTTGAAGGTGGGTGGCCCTAGCTGGGAAGTGGTGGGGTATGTGTGTGGAAGTGTGGGGGTAGTTCAGCTCCGAGTGACCCCACACTGAACTGTAAGGGAAGTATAGGAGAGCAGAGTGGTGGTGTTGGTGAGAGAGAAGGATTGGATGTGTGTGGTGGGGGTGGGGGGTGGGTGGGTGGGGGTGGTGGTAGGGGGATGAAGGAAGGAGAGGAAGAAAAAAAAGCTGGAGAGCACTTTCTGGAGAAGGTTCAGTTATGAAAACAAAAGTATTGTAACAGATGGGGCCAGCTGCACCTTGGAAACAGCATAAAAGTGGGTCCGGGAGAGCCAAGGGAGCTTATCAGCCTCACAGGAGAGCCAGAGGGACGCTGACTGACGGGGCTCGCGGCGGCAGACACACACTTTAGCACTGCGGGGGGAGATATAAAAGCACTCTCACACACAGCGTCCAGCCGTCTGGCACACTCCACACTTCACTGAAGGGCTCCGTTTGACTTGGGTGTGAGTTTCTCATCACGGAGAATGCTTCCTCCAAAACACCACACGACTCAACTTGAAAGGTTTTAGAGGAAAAAGAGATAGTTAATTTGGACAGCATATGACAACAAACATTCCCTCTCTTTAAAGATTGGATGTTTTTTGGGCTAAGTAGCAGCCAGGTTTCGGGGGTACTTTTGTGATGTGGATATTAATGGTGGACGGGCACTGTCAAGCTGTTCGCAGAGGAAAAGATAGAAAGACAGGAACGTTTTTGAATTGTAACCCACTGTTATTGTGACTATTTTACCACCTTAAAAAAAATTGTCTTTCATCTTTTTCACATTCTCCACAACTTATCCAAACCAAGTATTGAAAAACGGAGGTATTGAAGCGAAGATGGACTCCTCATTCACCTCAGAGATGTTTTACAATGCGGGGTCGATCGCAGCCCCCACCGCCAGTTACCTGGACGAGGACATCTATCTGCAGGAGGATCTGGATGTGTTCAGTGTGACCATGGCTGTTCTGTACCTGGTTGTGTGCATCGTAGGGCTGGCCGGGAACACCCTGGTCATCGTAGCCGTCTTAAAGCTGGACAAGATGGCTTCCGCCACCACGGTCTACATCTTTAACCTGGCCTTGGCTGACGCCCTCTTCATGGTGGGCCTCCCCTTTATCGCCATCCAGAACTTCCAGAACCACTGGGCCTTTGGGGACCTGGCCTGCAAGCTGGTCATGGTCCTGGATGGCATCAACCAGTTCACCAGCGTCTTCTGCCTGACCGTGATGAGTATTGACCGCTACATGGCGCTGGTCGACCCACTGCGGTTCGCCCGCTGGCGCACGCCTAGGCGGGCCAAGATTGTCAGCGGCTTCCTGTGGCTGTTCTCTCTGCTGCCTGTCCTCCCCATGGCCATTCACTTCTCGGCCAGGGACGGCCTGTGCACGGTGGACCCCCACGTGACCTCTGACTCCTGGTGGCTGGCCTTCCTCAGCTACACTTTTGTCCTGGGCTTCGCTCTGCCCTCCCTGGTCATGACTGTCTCCTACACTGCCCTGGTGGTCACCCTGAGGACTCACCGATGCCAGGCCAGCTCCCCAAGCCAGGAGAGTCATTGCCTAGAGACCCAGGTCACCAAGATGGTGGTGGCGGTGGTGCTGGTGTTCGGCGTGTGCTGGCTGCCTTTCTACACCTTCAACTTCTGCTCTCTCTACCGTATGGACCTGGTGTTGACCTTCGCCAGGGGCTTTGAGTTCGTGGTGCTGCTGTCTTACTCCTGGAGCTGTGCCAACCCCATACTGTACGCCTGCCTCTCCGAATCCTTTGGACGCCACTTCCTCACCCTCCTCTGCCCCACCAAAAGGTCTCCCAGCGTGCACTGCAACCCTGACACGGAGCGCTATGACCTCAATGACACGAATGGGAGGGACATCAGTGTGGTGGCGTAGAGAAGCCAGAAAAAAAATTCACATCAGCCTCAAGGTACAATGTGGAAATGTGTAAAAAATTTGTACCGTATGCAAACTTGCCCAATCAATTATTACCTTCATTATTGTGTATATAAGGAGTTCGGTAAAGATGAGTGTTTTTTTATACAAGTGTTTCTGTACAGCTGTTGTTTTTCTACTGGATAATATACTTTATATTTCTGCTCTGCTCTGGCTTTTTCTTCGGATTTGACTTCTAACACAGCTGTTGTGCGTTGGCCCCGCTGCTCTAGCACACCTCGGTCATTTGATTTTCCATAACTCGTGAAATGAAGCATAAATGATGCGACAACAGAGAGGCGGTGAAAGGTGGCATGTAAACAAGATAGCAGCTATGTGTTGCTGGCCAAGACAATGAGCTCCCAGAAGACCCACAGAAGTTGACTCAATGACTTTTGGGGTGATGTCATGGTTGTCATGGAAGTCAGCTCAGAGTTGATTTCTTTAGGGGAAATTCTTACTACAGAACTGTTTGGGGTGAGATACGAAGGACAAGACAAAAGGTGTTTGGTTCATCCCAAGATTAGTCCTATTGGATGTTCATAGAGTAAGAATGTTCATACTGTAACTATGGATGGTTTATACTTATTAAAATGCTTGTTGTATGTGGCTTAATATTTTTAAGTTATTCCGTCTTAACAGGGTACATTTTGTATTAGTTATAATTTAGTCGCTTTTGCCTAAATTAAATAGAGTAAGTTTTCTTGACGGAGGAAGATGAATGAAAAATATATGACTTTATGTAAACTTTATGATCAAGCAACTGATTCTTTATCAAGACAATGGACCAAGAAAATACAAGCTAGAGATTGATGGTATAATCATCGTCATAATTCAAATCATAACCATCACCGCCATCGTCATCAACACATTTTTTTGTAGTTGCTTTCATGTTGCAATTAAGCTCAACTTATTGTTATGTCAAATTAGTTTCACAGTGTACAAATATTGTTTATGGATACGTATTACACATTGTTGCTTGAATCTCACTCACTCACTCACTCACTCACTCACTCACTCACTCACTCACTCACTTACTCACTACTGTATCCTCACCTTCCTGTTTTAAATCTCACATGAGAGAAAGCTAACTGAAGGAATTTTCCATTAAAACATACAAATCATAATGTTGGATTTTTCTACTTAGGTTTGTTACAGAAATAAATCATCTGTGAGGCTCAAGTTAGTGAACTATTTAGTTTTACAGTATGTGTGTATGACTATAGCCTCCTGGTTCACACTGAGCGTATCAAACATTAGGAACACCTGCTCTTTCCATGACATAGACTAACCAGGTGAATCCAGGTAAAAGCGATGATCCCTTACTGAAGTCACTTGTTAAATCCACTTCAATCAGTGTAGATGTAGGGTAGGAGACAGGTTAAAGAATGGTTTTCAAGCCTTGAGACAATTGAGATATGGATTGTGTATGTGTGCCATTCAGAGGGTGAGTGGGCAAGACAAAATATTGAAGTGCCTTTGAACGAGGTATGGTAGTAGGTGCCAGGTGCACCGGTTTCAGTGTCTCAAGAACTGCAACGCTGCTGGGTTTTTCACACTCAAATGTTGCCGGCGTGTATCAAGAATGGTCCACCACCCAAAGGACATCCAGCCAATTTGACACAACTGTGGGAAGCATTGGAGTCAACATGGGCCAGCATCCCTGTGGAACACTTTCGACACCTTGTAGAGTCCATGTCCCGACAACTTGAGGCTGTTTTGAGGGCAAAAGGGGGTGCATCTCAATATTAGGAAGTGCAACAATATGTTTCTAATATTTTGTACATTCCATGTATAAACAGTTTGCTTGTGGTGAATTGTGTGGTGAGTTTGCACTATGAGATGTTCTGACCAACTTTCTGTTACAATTTGTGGTTCTCTGTGAAGCCTAGTGTAGAGCTGCTCTGAGACTAAATATTTACGACCTGAGCCCTATACTACGAATCAGGTTTGAAGAGTTAGTTTAGTAACTTTGGTCAGCTCTGACTTCAACTCGAGATGACCAAGACCATGAAGGTGGCTTACCTTTTAGCCAGGTGAATTTCTATGACAACGAATCCTTCCATGGCCGTGGGAAGATTGGAGGTGCTGAGCCACGAGTTGAGGACCAGTAAAATTAAATACCCTCCCTCTCACAAAGATTGTCATCATCACCTTCATTTGACGAAGACGACTGATTAAATATTTTATTAATCAAATTTGTCGTGTGTAATGTTAGAATAAATGTCACATTACACACTTAGTGATGACAGCATTTGCTTCCAAATGTAACGTTTTTTTTTGCACGTTTGTATTTAGAAATGTGCGAAAGGCAAACTGACAGCCGCAACCAACCATAGAAATATAATCCATAGATCGCAGTTCCCATTCAAGGGACTACCTAAAAACACAGCACTTCGATACATCTGTGCAAGATAACTTTTCATTCATTTTGATTTCAGCACAACTGAAAATGTGGCGCTGACTTGCCCATGGATTGATGTTTCAGCATTGTCTCAACGAAGAGTTCGCCGTTCAACTAGCCATGTGCGACATGCACGCGACGATACAAGCCTGCTAGAGTTAGCGGCAAGTGGACAAGCTATATCCACCTTCGTAGGATGAAGCCTGACCTGGAATGTGAAGCTAACTGAAGCTGGCTAGATTTATAAAAGCCTAAGTAGATGTAGCTTGCTTAGTAGTAGGCCACTCTGCTAACTAGGGCCTTGGACTGACTTGTGTCTGGCATGGGGACTATGTTAAAGAAGCAATAAACTATCAAATGTGCAGCGTTTACAGTAAGTTTTAAGAGGAGTTCCACTGGTTAAAATGTGCCCCTCTTTAAGGGTTCACTGGCAGATTTCAAACATGTGTGCTTCTGGTACATTGTCACTTGTTTTTTTGTTGTTTTTACGAGTTCATATTGCAAAGGGAAGACATTCCAAAAGATTCTGAAGTTTTTGTTTTTCTGAAGCGCGCTTGATCAATGTCAAGGGTCAATAGGGGCATGTTTGCTCATTCTGGGTTTGAACAACATAAAAGGAAGAGAGACTGTGACTCTAAGGTTGTATATGTACAGCTCTATGATGTGCAAATCTGTAGGGATTATGGGATTCTGGAAATGGGTCCATGAGGGTCAGTGCAAATAAAACATTTGCACGGTCATCTTCCAATAAGGTTTTAATTTAAGACTTTGCTTAATGTTGCAGACGATTCGTTTTCCTTGTTATTTTTGCTAGATGCGATCCAACCTTCCCTCTTCTTCAGTAATTAGAAGCAGCTGCTAACTGCCGGTGACAGACAGCAGTAAAGAATAATAATGGCCACCATGGGAGTGTGGGTGGGGAATTAATCAATAAAGTTCAATTACACAATCCATGTCTAATAGCTATCAGCTGTCATCAATGACTCTCTCTCTCACACACACACACACACACACACACACACACACACACACACAGCACCTCATTTTTCATCCTCAGGCAGATATCCATTGCATTCTGAAATTATTCAGACCCCTTGACTTTTTCCACATTTTGTTATGTTAAAGCCTTCTTCTAAAATTGATTAAATTGTTTTTATCCTTCATCAATCTACAAACAATACACCATAATGACTAAGATTTTTTTTGTTTGATGATATTTTGGCAAATGTAAAAAAAAAATAAAAAAAATGAAATATTACATTTACATAAGTATTCAGACCCTTTACTCAGTACTTTTTTGAAGCCCCTTTGGCAGTGACTACAGTCTCGAGTCTTCTTGGGTATGACGCTACAAGTCCAGTCTGAGGTCCTGAGAGCTCTGGAGCAGGGTTTCATCAAGGATCTCTCTATACTTTGCTCCATTTATCTTTCCCTCGATCCTGACTAGTCTCCCAGTCCCTGCCACTGATGCTGCCAGCACAATTCTTCACCGTAGAGATTGTGCCATGTTTCCTCCAGACGTGACGCTTGGTTTCCATCTTGGTTTCATCTTGGTTTCATCAGACAAGATAGTCTTGTTTCTCATGGTCTGAGAGTCCTTTAGGTGCCTTTAAGCAAAGTCCAAGCAGCTGTCATGTGCTTCCGTCTGGCCACTCTACCATAAAGGCCTGATTGGTGGAATGCTGCAGAGATGGTTGTCCTTCTGGAAAGTTCTCCAAACTCCACAGAGGAACTCTGGAGCTCGGGTTCTTGGGTTCTTGGTCACCTCCCTGACCCTTTTCCCCCGATTCGCTCAGTTTGGCCTGGGCGGCCAGCTCTAGGAAGGGTCTTGGAGGTTCCAAACTTCTTCCAAACTTCTTCCATTTACAATTGATGGTGGCTACTGTGTTCTTGGGGACCTTCAATGTTGCAAAAAATTGTTGATTCCCTTCCCCAAATCTGTGCCTTGACACAATCCTGTCTCGGAGCTCTGCGGACAATTCCTTCGATCTCATGGCTTGGTTTTTGCTCTGAAATGCACTGTCAACTTTGGGACCTTATATAGACAGATGTGTGAATTTCCAAATCATGTCCGACCAATTTACCACGCCAATCAAGTTGTAGAAACATTTCAAGCATGACCAATGGAAACAGGATGCTGTTACACCCTGATCTGTTTCACCTGTCTTTGTGCTTGTCTCCACCCCCCTCCAGGTGTCACCCATCTTCCCTATTACCCTCAGTGTATTTATACCTGTGCTCTCTGTTTGTCTGTTGCCAGTCTGTCTTGTCTTGCCAAGTCAACCAGTGTTTTTCCAAGCTCATGTTCTTCCTAGCCTCTTTTCTCTAGTCCTCCCGGTCCTGACCTTTTGCGTGCCCTGACACTGAGCTCGCCTGCCTGACCATTCTTTCTGCCCCTGACCTCGAGCCTGCCTGCCGCCTTGTACTGTTTTCACCCTGACCTAGTTATGAACTCTTGCCTGTCTCTGGCCTTCCCCTCATTGTTCAATAAATATCAGAGACTCAAACCATCTGCCTCCTGTGTCTGCATCTGGGTCTCGCCTTGTGTCGTTATAGATGCACCTGAGCTCAATTTCGAGACTTATAGCAAAGGGTCTGAATACTTATGTAAATAAGGTTTTGTTTTTTATAAATTTGCAAACATTTCTAAAAACCTGTTCTCGCTTTGTGTTTATGGGGTATTGTGTGTAGATTGATGAGGAAATGTTTTTATTTAATTCATTTTACAATAAGGCTGTAACGTAACATAGTGTGGAAAAGGGGAAGGTTTCTGAATACTTTCCGAATGCACTGTAACTGAAATTTAGTGAACAGTGTAGAATTTTAGCAAACAGGCTAATTTCCACTAGATATCACAGCCACAAAGTCAGAACAGTTTGACAGCAGATGCCTCACCGGCGGGATAAATGAATAGCCAGATATCACAGCCAATCACAACACTGTGAAACACTATCATTCCACTATCAGTGACAGATATATTATGGACATGTTCTGTAATTACAGTGCAAAAAAACATTTTTTGTAATTGTTTTCTGCCATACATAGAGTCCCTCTTCTATGCCAGGGTTTACCAAACTCTGCCCTGGGGGTCCCCCCTTGGTGCACATTTTGGTTTTTGCCCTAGCACTACACAGCTGATTTGATGATCAAAGCTTGACGATGAATGGTTATTTGAATCAGCTGTGTAGTGATAGGACAAATAACAAAATGTTCGCCAAGGGGGGACCCCAGGGTAGAGTTTGGTAAACCCTGCTCTATGCTACCATTTGGGTTTAACCCAAGAATACAACTCTAAATGAATATGAAGATATGGCATTGCAATTGCTACTTTCTGAACCAAGAGATTTGTTTGGCACATTCCTGGAAAAGATTTATCATAGAATTGCCCCGACTCTGCAAAGGGGCTGTACTATTTGGAGAGTCAATGCATACAATGGTCATGACGATACCGGAATCCTTGTGTGTCCCGGTCCTGTGGTGTCAAAGAATCACAACGCGTCCTCTTAACGCGCCACACACTCACCACTCTCTGCAATGTTTTGCGAGGGAAGACATAGAGAGCAAAGAGAGAATCAATGTTTTTTTTAAAAAGCAGATGACACGAGATGTGAAGATGACATGCCTCCAACTCAGCCCAGAGCGGGTTGTCCTTCAGATGCAAAGTAGTTCCCCACAGCCTCTGGCCCTCAATCCTGGTGCAAGCCCCCACACATCCACTCAAGCATCCTTACAAACAACTGTCAGTGATTATGAGATAGATCATTTCAGTTTCAAAATACTTTCATTTGTAATGTTGCTAAGGCCACCAATGAAGGATGGGAAGCTTCAGGGCGCAAAATGATTCATCACAAAACCTTGATATTGTAAAAGAGCATGGGTTTTTAAATACCCACATTTTGTGGAATAGCCATGATTTATGCATCAGAGATTTGAAACGGTGGTCACTGTTGGTCCAGCAGCATTGCCATTGTTAGGGGTTGGCTTCCGGGGCTGTAGCCCTGAATGTTTTTTGTCTAGCCGCCAACCTTTTGATGGTCAAAGAATTGTGAAATTGAAGGCTGTAAAAAAAAAGAGGTAACATGTGCTATAGGACCTGGTGGACACCTTGGAATGGGTGGGCAGGCTGTTTGGGGGGTATGGAGGTTTTTGGCATTACAGTGTAGATGTATGTGTTCCAGCAGGACACTCAAATTAGTATGATATGGTTACATAAGACAGATGATTACTTAAGGCATTCATTAAAGGAGGGAGAGATGGAAGGAAGGAAAGAAGGAAGGAAGGAAGGAAGGAAGGAAGGAAGGAAGGAAGGAAGGAAGGAAGGAAGGAAGGAAGGAAGGAAGGAAGGAAGGAAGGAAGGAAGGAAGGAAGGAAGGAAGGAAGGAAGGAAGGAAGGAAGGAAGGAAGGAAGGTGGATGTATAACGCAAACTTCTAGCAACCAAACTTCTAGCAAACCAAAGGTTCGACTCTCATCACGGACAACTTTTGTATTTAAGCTAATTAGCATCTATGCAATTACTTAGTACTTTGCATCAGCTTATCATGTTAGCTAACTCTTCCCCTAAGCTTAACCTTAACCATTTAACCAAACGCCTAACCTTAACCCTAACCCTAACCTTCACCCCTAACCCTTAGCCTAGCTAACATTAGCCACCTAGCTAATGTTAGCATTAGCCAACTAGCCACTTAGCTAATGTTAGCCACAACAACTTGGAATTCGTAACATATGTATTGCAAATTCGTAACATATTGTATGAATTGTCATTCGTAACATATCATACAAAATAGATGATGAACAACCACATATTAATACATACCATACCAAACATAACATATCATACTAATTTGAGTGTCCCAGATTTTAGTTTAGTATGTCTACCCCTGAGTCCAGGTTGGTTCCAGAGTAGAGAGACCCACAGTCACTACTGGAATTGAAAACTGGCAGTGTCTGCTGTGGCAGGAGGGAAGGTACCAGTTACCTGAATTATATTATATTTATATTGTATAGGCTTTTGAATAGAATTGACACGAGTAGATTCTTATAGTATTTTTTTCAACATTCTTATAAGATTCCATCCCTCAATGTTCATCTCAAAGTGCATTTAACTATTGAAATTCCTTTTTTCTCTCTCCGAAGGGCCCCCGGCCACTAGGGCTCTCAATTTACTGTTGAGAGTTAGAATAGTAGAATACACAAGTTGCAATTTCAACATTTGACTGTGCTTCAGCAGTTTTTATCTTGTTATGTCAGTCATTGACAGTCACTCAATTAGTCATGTCAGCTAACAATTTTTAGATTGGTAGTTAGTCTAGCCAGCTATCTAAACTTGTAGTAATCATGGCCGAATACCAACACGGCACGCAGGGCAAGAACCCAGGGGCCCTGACCTCCAGGGGGCCCCCATTGATTTGGTTAGTCACTCTCACTCAGATATCATTAACATGGTATAAGTATTGGCAAAATGTGTAAAAGTGCAGGAAATTAGCTTTAAAACTGCAAAAATGTCTCTCCATCCCATTGCAAAATTGGCAGAACTGCAGGAAATTAGCTGTAAAAGTGCACATTTTCTTTCTCTGCCCCATGGCAAAATTAGTAGGATTGCAATGACTTTAAAAAATATGTACATGTATATACCATGTGGCTTTCTCCATTGCTAACAGTTAACACTTACTTTGATATCAGCTCTCTGTTAACTCCAAAACTGTTGTCTTGGTGGGTGAAGGCTTACTGGAGAGTTTGTTTACTTTTTTCAAGGCTTTTAACAGTGTTTAGGTCTAGAGAACGCTTGTGGCTACCAAATCTTTTCAGAAGAATTTCTCCTTTCGTGGTTCAATATAACCACCTTGCATTTATGAGACCAATACTTCTGCATAAAATAAATACCAGTCCTCCTGCTAGAACAGATTTTTGCACTCAATCTGTCGTATTGTAGCTCTCATATAAACACAGAAAATGCTCCGGTCTGGGTGACTGAGGCAACCGTTACAATTAAGGTCATTAGTTAGTATGAGCACATATCCCCCTACAAAATATGAGAGCGAGGAACTCTATGGCAGTTTCCTCCACGCAGGTCGATGTCCAGACACTGACGCACAACCCTAACCCTGTTGGGGGAGTTTGGTGAGGAGGGGAGGGAGGAGGGGGCGAGAGTATAGCGGATCCGCAGCTCCATCTGCATGCAGAGACGAAACCTGAAGAAAACGCGCACTCATCCATCATCCAATTCCACTGATCGCAGATGTGAATGCACCGCTCATCTGAGCGCTGAACAGGCTGCGCTCTTCTTTGTGCATCAGTTCTCCTGCTATAACATATTTCGCATTAGCTCTGGCCACGGATTCAGCGCCAGTAAGCTACTTTTGGATACATCAGTTATTCAAAACTATCTACAAATGATTTACACAATTTTGTATTGCTGAGGTATTTCAAAGAAAAATGTAATATATACTATATTGCCTATTTGACATATTAGACATACCTGTTATGTGGCAATGACCGTCACCACTTTTTCCGTCACCACAAGATACCACTGTGCGCAATGGGAGAACAGGTGCATTATATGTTAAGTGTAAGCCACAGGGCAGAATGTTGCCTTCCGTTGGATTTCCAGTGATGGTCAGAAAAATCATGGCTGAAATTAAACCATTCCAAAATGGATCTAATGTGACGTTAAAGTTTACAAATAAAGGTAAGTTTAACCTGTACATACATCTTGAAATTGTACATGTGCTATTAACAAATAATAAGCCAATTAACTGTGATCTTGGTTTTTGCAAAAGGCATGCTCAATAATACTAATCGTCTACCATATGAATAACTAATGTATATATTCTTTTTGTCGGAAACTTTAGTTCAATTGACACCTTCTGTTAAATGTTCTACCTGAAGTCAATTGTAACAGCGCATCTGTAATATTTTTAGTCTAATCAAGGTTATTTCTCGTGAGCGTTTGTGTGCCATTGTGCGTGTTGTAGAATTTTAATGCCTGCAATGTACCACAATTTTACTTGACTTAAACAATTAATTGAATGTTATTGTCCACCTTTGGTAGCCAAACAGATCAAACAATAAATTCATATAGAATAACCTGTCCTGCAATATTGAACAAAAAATATTACAATGTGAAGTCTGTTTTGGCGTGAGAAATATTTTAGAATGATAGAAGACAGACTAATCATAACCACCTTGCATTTATGAGACCAATACTTCTGCATAAAATAAATATAATCAATACTGAACAAGTGTAATCTAATTTCTGCAACAACAAAAAACAATCTAGTCATTTTTCTCACAATTGCCTACTGAGTACGTTTTAAAAAGATCTATAATATAAAAACAAAACCTCTCTTAAGAAAATGACTGTCACTGTCTGTAATTAGAGCGCAAAGGTTGCCCATGTAGTGCACCCAGCTCCTCATCTCCAGAACAATCCAATAGAATGCCTGCATTTGCGCAATAAACCCGGATCCACAGATGCCAAACAATAACAACATCAAATCTTGACCTGTGCCCTGCAAATATATTTTATCCCAAAATTAAACATTCCCAATGGTTTTTGTTTTTCTAAGTAAATCATCTCTCAGCAACCACAAACACATAGGAAATGAATGGGTTCAACATTCGTTTGCCATTGTCTGGTCCTTGTCTGCAAAACAATTGAATCATTTGCATCAGAAAGTAGTTTCATTACAACACCCAGAGGAATGCACCATAGCCTAAAACTATAGCATAGCGCTGATCCTATCCATCATTTATTTCTGCTGAGGAATCAATGGCTGTTTTTCCAAAGGGTCTAACATCAACTTGAGGTTGTTTGTCCAATCCAGATCAATTAAATCAACATTTGTCATCAGTATGTACAGTACACATAGCTGCTGCTAGACACAGTGGAAGAGACACAAGGCTATAAAGTCCCAACCCTTCAACACATTAAAGTTAACATTTAAATTGAAAAAACACACAGAAAGCCCTACAGGAGGAGTGTGGGGGCCTGCAAGTGTATTGTGTGGGGGCCTATAAGTGATGGGCAGGCTTTATTAAGTAACTTCATGTTGCTTGAAAGACAGTCATAAACCCTTATATAGTATAGGCTAACAGTTGCCATGGTGCTTGGAAGGAATGTATTCTCCTTCACCATGGTGTTGCTCTGTTGTCATCTCTCTCTCCATTCTCTCTCTCTCTCTCTCCATTCTCTCTCTCTCTCTCTCCATTCTCTCTCTCTCTCCATTCTCTCCATTCTCTCTCTCTCTCTCTCTCTCTCTCTCTCTCTCTTTCTATGTACTGTGCACTCAGGTGGGATGTGACACTAGTGTCCCCTATCTCAACCCTGAAACAGACTCAACCCAGCCCTCCTCCCTGTCAGTATGGATCTCTGGCCTCTCCTCCCATCATCCCCCAACCTCTCCCTCCCCGAGCCCCTGTACTATGACAGCTACTTCCCAGGGAACGAGTCCGACCTGGGGTCCCGGAATGACACTCCTGACGAGACCCAACAGGTCTTCGACAAGACCAGCTCCGTGGTTATTACCTTCATCTACTTCATGGTCTGCGCCGTGGGCCTGACGGGCAACACCTTGGTGATCTATGTCATCCTGCGCTACGCTAAGATGAAAACAGTCACTAACATTTACATCCTGAACCTGGCCGTGGCTGACGTCCTCTGTATGCTGAGTCTACCCTTTATCGCCATGCAGCTGGCCCTGGTCCACTGGCCCTTCGGCTCCGTGCTCTGCCGTCTGGTCATGACCGTGGACTGCCTCAACCAGTTCACCAGCATCTTCTGCCTCACGGTCATGAGCATCGACCGCTACCTGGCCGTGGTCCACCCCATAAAGTCCACCAAGTGGCGGAAGCCACGTGTGGCTAAGATCATCAACCTGACCGTGTGGGGAGTGTCCCTGCTGGTCAACCTGCCAATCATGATCTTCAGCGGTCTGATGCCCAATAAGAACGAGGCGTGGGTGTGTACCATTGTGTGGCCAGAGCCTCAGGAGGCCTATCAGACGGCCTTCATGTTCTACACCTTCTTCCTGGGTTTCTTCCTGCCGCTCACAATCATCTGCCTCTGTTACCTGCTCATCATCGTCAAGGTGAGCTCCTCCTCCCTATTAATGGAGTTTTATTCTCAAGTTCATTCATCTTTTACTTCTTTGGTGAAGTTCTCCCATCTATTCTGATATAGTATTTATTGACCTATAATCTAGAATTATAGAGATACGGTTTCTTCAGAAAGTATTCACACCTCGCTTGACTTACGACTTATTCACATTTTGAATTCCGGCTCTAACACAACAAAATGTGCAAAAAAGTCAAGGGGTGTGAATACTTTCTGAAGGCACTGTAGGTACAGTTGCGGCATCGATGAAGGTAGTACCGATAACAAAGGATGTGTCCCCTCTCTCCCCGGCCACTAGGTGAAGTCGTCAGGCATGCGCGTGGGCTCAACTAAGCGTAAGCGCTCGGAGAGGAAGGTGACCAGAATGGTGTCAATCGTAGTGGCCATGTTCGTGCTCTGCTGGCTGCCCTTCTACGTGTTCAACGTCACCTCGGTGACGGGCACCATCAACACCACGCCTGTCCTCAAGAGCACCTTTGAGTTTGTGGTGGTGCTGGGCTACGCCAACAGCTGTGCCAACCCCATCCTGTACGCCTTCCTGTCGGACAACTTCAAGAAGAGCTTTCAGAACGTTCTGTGCTTGAAGAAGGTGGCGGGCCTGGATGAGGCGGAGCGCAGCGACAGCCGCATGGAGCGGACGCGCATGGTCAAAGACGTCACCGCCGAAACGCGCAACGCAGCGCTGCTCAACGGCGAGCTGCAGACCAGTATATGACCTGTTTGCCAGAGTGTGTGAGACAGTGTTTGTGTGCGTGCTTGCTTGCATGTGTACGCGTGTGTGTCTGTGTGCAGGTATGAAATCCGCATAGTACTCGGTTCATCTGAGGTGGCCGTGGGGCTGCTTGTGAGTATCGTCACCCTGAACAGATGGATGGTCCTCTGCCCACTACCAGAGTGTATGTAGACGAGTTAGATAGACTAGTCATTTTAACATCACTCTCCTATAAACTGCTGGGCAGTGGCCCAGGCACCAAGGGGGTCCATACTGTCTTTTACAACATACCTGTCATGATCCGTCTTGGAAAACAGAGAAAAAAGATTGATTTGAAGAAGACAAAAAAGATGTCCTATCATGTTTCATTGACATGGATTGATTCATACTGTCTTGAGAGCAGGATATAAGAGAAAGAACACCTTTGATAAAGCATCTTATTTATTGATAAGGAAGATGTTACTCGCCAAGTCAGATCCCCTTTGACTGAAGCTGGAGACTTTCGAATTCTGCATCCAGGAAGGTTGGAAATCCTATCTGACTGCATTCGTGAAGCTTCTCTGACTTCAAACAAGACAATCTCGTCTGGATGTATATACAGTGCCTTCGGAAAGTATTCACACCTCTTTACTTATCCACATTTTGTTGTGTTCCCGCACAAATGTAAAATGGGTTCAATTGAGTGTGTGTCACTGGCCTACACACAATACCCCGTAATGTCAAAGTTAAACAAGTATTCAACCCCTTTGTTATGGCAAGCATACAAATGTGCTTAATAAGTCACATACAGTAATACGTTGCGTGGACTCACTCTGTGTGCAATAATAGTGTTTAACATAATTTTTGAATGACTACCTCATCTCTGTGCCCCACACATACAATTATCAGTAAGGTCCCTCAGTCAAGCAGTGAATTTCAAACACAGATTCAACCACATTGACCAGTGAGGTTTTCCAATGCCTCACAAAGTAGGGCACCTATTGAATGGTTAAAATAAAAACAAAGCAGATATTTCATATTCCTTTGAGCATGTTGAAGTTATTAATTACACTTTGGACCGTGTATCAATAAACCCAGTCACTACAAAGATACAGGCGCCCTGCCTAACTCAGTTTCCAGAGAGGAAGGAAACCGCTCAGAGATTTCACCATGAGGCCAATGGTGACATTAAAACAGTTACGGAGTTTGTACTGTAGTTACTCCACAATACTAAACTAATTGACAGACTGAAAAGAAGGAAGCTTGTACAGAATAAAAATATTCCAAAACATGCATCCTGTTTGCAAAAAAGGCACTAATGTAAAACTGCAAACAAATGTAGCAAAGAAATGAACTTTATGTCTTGAATACAAAGCATTATGTTTGGGGCAAATCCAATACTACACATCACTGAGTACCACTCTTCATATTTTCACGCATGGTGGTGGCTGCATCATGTTATGGGTATGCTTGTCATCAGCAAGGACAAGGGAGTTTTTTTAGGATAAAAAGAAACAGGATAGAGCTAAGCACTTGGAAAATCCTAGATGAAAACTTGGTTCAGTCTGCTTTCCAACAGACACTGGGAGACAAATTCACCTTTGAGAAGGACAATAACCTAAAATACAAGACCAAATACACACTGGAGTTGCTTACCAAGATTGCATTGAATGTTCCTGAGTGGCCTAGTTACAGTTTTGACTTAAATTGGCTTGAAAATCTATGGTAAGACTTGAAAATGGGTGTCTAGCAATGATCAAGAACCAACTTGACAGAGCTTGAATAATTTTTAAAAGAATAATGTGTAAATATTGTACAATCCAGGTGTGCAAAGCTCATAGACACTTACCCAGAAAGACTCAAAGCTGTAATCCCTGCCAAAGGTGATTCTAACATGTATTGACTCAGGGGTGTGAAAACTTACGTGAATGAGATATTTCTGTATTTAACTTTCAATCCATATGCAAACATTTCTGAAAATGTTTTCACTTTGTCATTACTCAGTTTTGTGTGAAGATGGGTGAGAAAAAACATATATTTAATACATTCTGAATTGTAACACAGGTTGTAACACAACAAAATGTGGAATAAGTCAAAGGGTATGAATACTTTCTGAAATGCACTGTAGACATTTTCTGTGATGTGTGTTTGCTCTCCTTGTAAAACCCAGTTCAGTTTCGATCACACACTATGTTTACTGCGCCTTGTTACTACCATTCATCTGTAGGAAGTCATTACTCTCTGATTTATATTTGGCTCAGACCTTAGATGCTAGCACAGCCAATGACGGGCAGAATAAGAGAGCATGCATGCGAATGAGAGTGAGGAGTGGTAACAGCAATGAAAAGAATAGCTTATTATCGGTTTATAGCTCTTTTTGTCCCTTTGCTTCTTCCTTTATTTATAGAATTTCAGAATGCGAGAACAGAAAAACAGTACAACATCCCCAACCCCTATCCACCCACTCACCCATCCCACCCATCCACCAAGGTATCATACAAGGGTATCACAGAAAAGTCCATTAAATAGGACCGAAACGTTAACAGTAATAGAAACAAAAACAATGGAAAAAGTGACATCAAATTCATAATTATAGTTGAATCTTATCAGCACAACATGTGGCCACTAGAACAGACATGACTGCTTACTAAAATATACAAGTGACACTGTGTAAAAGACAGGCTCTCCACGTATTGTATGAATGGAGACCAGGTTTAGTCTGACTTTTGTCGGGACCCAAGCACAGTGTACCTAATCTTTATCCAGAGACAGAGATTAACTCCTTAACCCACTGCTGGAGGGTCCCCAGTGAAAGAGGACAAGGCGGCGCGCCAGCACAAAGATTGGCATGATCTTAGGGAAGCACTCAAACCATGTGTCCCACAGTCGTTGGATTCTGGTGGCATCTCAAACACTTAGGGGTCAACATTTGGATATATGTTTGCCAATCTGTCATTTGAGTAATGGAGACGGTGCAAAACTTTGAACTGAATGAACCTGCAAAATGCAAAATGATGAGGTGTGGATACGCTCAATGATGTGTTGCCCAGGAAGGCGGATTAACATTCTGTAGTATGTCGTATTATCTGGAGATTGTGCCCTTCAGATAGGGGGTTAAGATCTAAGCACTTCTCGACTGGACACTTAGCGGTGTCGACTGGAAATGAAGGGAAATGTTTTTTTAGCAAAGCTGTGAGTTTGCAGGTACCTAGAAAAGTGGGTGTTGGGAATATTATGGTCAACCCTCAGAGTTTTGAATGAGCCGATGTGTCAATCTGCGATGCCCGGTAGACATGATTAGATGTTAATGGGGAGAAAGAAGCACTTTGGTTGTTTAAGGCAATTTCGGAATTGGGACCAGATTTTTTAAGTTCTTGACAATGGGATTCAAAACATGGGTGCCAAGGTTCATGAGCAGTGGGGAGCAGAGGAACGAGACAGGAGTAGTTGGAAGGCTTGACTGTATCTCCATGAAAGCACAAATTGGACCATCCTTGTTTTCAAATGTCGAAACCAAATAAACACATTTAAATATATTTGCTGACCAGTGGTAGTGTAAATAATTGGAAAGGCCCAGCCCGCCTGCAGGTTTAGGTCTCCCTAGATATATCTTTCTCATTTGTGGATTTTACTTATTCCCAAACCGTGTCAGATTGCATCACAACCTATCCTTGTCAATATGATAGTGATGAAATAAGGCAGGCAGGACAGATCCCTTCTGTTCGTGAACCTTTCACCTCACACATGCAAAAGCACACACACACACACACACACAGACACACACACACACACACACACACACACACACACACACACACACACACACACACACACACACACACACACACACACACACACACACACACTGTCTCTGACATGGGCGGTTCATATAGCTATTGTATACAGTTCATAATCTGGTATAACATTTTCCCACTGTCTTGGGGCCAATCTTGTTGATACTCAGCAGAATGAGTTGTGTGTCAGCGTCAATTCTATGTGACGCTGATGTTTTCTGAATGAACAGCATTGCATCATGGAGTGATGATACCTAGCCAAAGGAGCGGAGGAGCTATAGCTGCAGTGTTTTGGTTGGTAGAGAGATGGGTGGGCTTCAATACCACAGTCCAAGGGCAACGTTGTTATCTCTCCAATGTGTACGGATGGGGAATCCATGGTTATGTGTTTGTGTGTGTGTGTGTGTGTGTGCCCGTGTACTTGCCTGCCTTCCTGTGTGTGTGTGTGTGTGTGTGTTTAAGTGTGTATCTCATGTATTTTCTCTGGAAGGCCTTAACGTGTTAGCGTGTGTGTGAGCCACAAATTTCACAGCCCATTAAAGTGGTGAAATCAGGCATTGTAATCAGCATCATTATGCCAAAGGCGCGAGAACGCTCTCGCTCATGTACAGTAGGTTATGTAGGCCTGTAGATAGATTTAACCCAAGAGGAGGAGGGTTTAGTATAGCACACGGGAGGATGGAACCTAAGCCTTCTCTCTATGTGTTGTTCATTTGTGAAGGGCTAGAACGTGCTAACCTTTGGGTGCACTGTTCAAAATGAACTGTCTATGAATCGTTAAATCCCTACCTTGTTCCTACACACACACACACACACACACACACACACACACACACACACACACACACACACACACACACGTTCACACAGACACAGTTCCAGACACATTGAGGAGAACAAGTGATGAGTTCACAACCATTAGGATTCTCCGTTACCAATGCTTGCTCCTGTTACAGATGAGCAGGGGGTCTTAAATGAGAACAAGGAGGACAGATATAAGATATGAGGTCATATATTCGTCTACAGTAAGCACTATTGTCCTCTAAGTGGGAGCAATCTTTCTCTCTTGGTCACTTGCTTTCCTTCAGCTTGCAAACAGTAAGCGCCGTGTAAAATGTTGTTAATGATGTGTCAAAATGTGTTTATTGTCACGTGTGAGTTCTCAGATGGATTATAGTCTATTGGACAGTAATTATACTGCACTTTCGTAATACAGAGCAATTTGTGTGTGTGTGTGTTTATGCGTGTGTGTGTGGGACTGCCGCTTGATATCACTCACCCTTTCTGTTAACCATAACTCACGATTAGGGTATGTACAAAACACTGTGTCAATGTGCACATATTTATCTATCTAGTCTATTCATTACTACGTATCAGTTGTGTTAGTGTTCCGTTAAAATCGACTTAATTAGTGAAGGAAGCGCCCAGTGAACGCTCCTGAACCTTAAACAAGCATTATATTATAGATGGTCGTCTGGAGAGATGACATATATACAATACATTTGTATATGTAATGATTACTAACTGAACAAAGTAGCCACAGAGAGTTAGAGGAAGGGGTCGAACACGGTCATACACTGTCCTCAAACACAGTCTTTTCCATTAAGCAAACAGGATGTTAATGTTTAAAAGAAACCGCAAAATGCAGAGGTCAAACCATACCATCCCCTCCATCATGTCAAGTGTCTGTCTCTCAGGTTCAAGTGTCACAAGTGGTTGAACTCTAAACGATACAGGGGTAATATACTATTGAATGTCCGTGAAATGAAGGAGCAGTACTCATCATCAGACCAACAGTATTCTTCTCACAGTGTTTTTCCTCAATATCAGCTGCTCTTCTTGCGCTCCGAGGTGCAGTGCAGTAGCCTGGTCCAAGATCTGTTTGTGCTCTTGCCAACTCCACTGCTGTCATTGTCAAAAAAACATGTCTGGCCTGGCAACGAGTGACAAGGAGTTGGCATGATAGCATAAACAGACTGGCACTCAGGCTAACAAATGCAGTTGAATACAGAGCATATCCCTGCTCAGCAAGTGAAATTATTACATGTAGGCATTGTGATTGTTGTGATAAAGAGTATTTTTTAATGTAGTATTAATAAATAATTATAATACATTTAATTGATAATGCGCTTCTTGAAAAACATCCTCAAAGTGCTAAAATGTTATATGAGGTAGTCTACTGGGGCAAGAAATAGCTGGGGTATGTGGTCGTAATTTACTGGGGTCATAATGTACTGACCAAAGACAGTTATCAGGTACAATGTACAGAACACTACAATGTACAGGTAACTGCCAAAATAAAGGAAACACTTGAGTAAATGAGGGATACAAAGTATATTGAAAGCAAGTTCTTCCACACAGGTGTGGTTCCTGAGTTAATTAAGCAATTCAAATCCATGCTTAGAGTCATGTATAAAAATGGCCAGTTTCATTTTAGAGATCTCAGTGGTCTAGAAATCTCAGTGACTTTGAGAGAGGGGTCTCAGAGGGTACAGGTTAGTCAAGGTAATGTTTTACCTGTAGGTAGGTGTAAAGTGACTATGCATAGATAATAAACAGTGAGTAGCAGCAGTGTAATTAGTCCGGGTGGCCATTTGATTAATTGTTCAGCAGTGGCTTGGGGGTTGAAGTTGTTAAGGAGCCTTTTGGACGTAGACTTGGTGCTCCGGTACCGCTTGCCGTGCGGTAGCAGAGAGAACAGTTCATGACTTGGGTGACTGGAGTCTTTGACAATTTTTTGGGCCTTCCTCTGGCAGTAAATAGGTCCTGGATGGCAGGGAGCTTGGCCCCAGTGATGTACTGGGCCGTACGCACTACCCTCTGTAGCGCCTTACGGTCGGTGGCCGAGCAGTTGTCATACCAGGCGGTGATGCAACCCATCAGGATGCTCTCGATGTAGCAGATGTAGAACATTTTGAGGATCTGGTGACCCATGCCAAATCTTTTCAGTCTTCTGAGAGGGAAAATGTGTTGTTATGCCCCCTTCACAACTTCACAACTTGGCATGTTTGGACCATGATTGTTTGTTGGTGATGTGGACACCAAGGAACTTGAAACTCTCAACCCTCTCCACTACAGCCCCATCGATGTGAATGGGGGCGTGTTCGGCCCATCTTTTCCTGTAGTCCAGGATCAGCTCCTTTGTCTTGCTCATGTTGAGGAAGAGGTTGTTGTCCTGGCACCACACTGCCAGGTCTCTGACCTCCTCCCTATAGGCTGTCTCATTGTTGTCGGTGATCTGTTGTGTCTACAGCAAACTTAATGATGGTGTTGGAGTCGTGCTTGGCCACGCAGTCGTGGGTGAACAGTGAGTACAGGAGGAGACTAAGTACCCACCCCTGAGGGGCCTCCGTGTTGAGGATCTGCGTGGCTTATGTTTTGTTGCCTACCCTTACCACCTGGGGGCGGCCCGTCAGGAAGTTCAGGATCCAGTTGCAGAGGGAGGTGTTTAGTGCCAGGGTCCTTAACTTAGTGATGAGCTTTGTGGGCACTATGGTGTTGATCGCTGAGCTATAGTCAATGAACAGCATTCCAGCTACACCAATGTGTTGGAGGAAACACCGTACACATGGTGACAGTGTCAGCGTGCATGCGCCCGGCCCGCCACAGGAGTCGGTAGAGCGCGATGGGACAAGGAGATCCCTGCCGGACAAACCCTCCCCTAACCCGGATGACGCTGGGCCAATGGTGCGCCACCCCATTGGCTCGTGGTGGCCCAATGCCCTATTTATACACGTTATGTCAGTGTTTCCTTTATTTTGGCATCTTCTCTGACACTTTTACAGATTGTTGTCTTTGAAACCCTGTACATGTAAAATGGTTGGTTAGTTTTATTTGAGAGTTTGCGTTAGCAGCAGTGGCACACAGTTAGCCTATTATTAGAAAGATGTTTAGAGGTTCTGTTTTACTCCCAATGGCCATAGAAATGGAGGAATATGTATTTGAATGTGTTGAGGTCATATTGAATGGCTAATACTAACTAGCTTTCCATCCAATTAGCGAATGTGAATATTCAAAAATCTGCATAAAAAAATTCCAAAGGAAATGTGTTTCCATCAAATTGACTTATGCGTAAAAGGCTGCATGATGACGTAATGCAAAAAAAAGACAACTTTTGCGGTTAACATTTACATTACATTTAAGTCATTTAGCAGACGCTCTTATCGAGAGCGACTTACATGTACCGAATAAAAAATACAAGTTAAATGGGTTTCCATGGTATTTACTGATGTTTTTTTTCACAAAACATTTTTATATAACTGTCACGTTCGTCATAAGGAGTAGACCAAGATGCAGCGTGGTATGTTTCCATCCTTTGTTTTGGAATAGAAAACTTCAAAGAACAAAACAACAAAGCGAACAAACAAACCGTGAAGCTATAATAATACTCACAGGCATCTTATCATTGATAAGATCCCACAAAGCACAATGGGGAAATGGCTACCTAAATATGATCCCCAATCAGAGACAACGATAAACAGCTGCCTTTGATTGGAACCATTCCAGACCAACATAGACATATAATTCCCCTAGATAACCCACCCTTAATCACACCCCGACCTAACCAACATAGAGAATAAACAGCTCTCTATGGTCAGTGCGTGACAATAACAAATGTGTCCACTCTAGTCTTGGCACATGAGCTCTAGCCAACACCTGGCACTCGTAGATACAGTGCGGGTAGGCTACCTACTATACACAATGAGATTATTATGAACAAAATAACTAGATTATTTTTATTTGTTAAACAGAAACCAAGGATTGTTCATCATCTCACCAGAATAAAACCCTCAATATTTATTGGAAATTAGCATTAAGCTCATCACCGTGCACTTTCACCACCCTGTGAAGTTCATAATAATTGATTTAATTTGTAGCCTAATAAACTGCATACCTTCCCGGAGGACCACACAATATCATTGCGTGACTCCAATTTACTTTGAAATAATTGTTATTATATCAATATTTGCTCATAAAAGCATTTCCACCACCATTTCTCACACAATACATTTTACCGACATCAAAGATTCCACCTTGTCTAGCGTATTTTGTTTAGTCAACATCTGGAAAGTTTACCGACAAATTAGCAGTTTCCATCAGGCCCCTCATGAAAAGTTTTATCCGACATGTACTTTACTTGCATAAAAAGGTTGGAAGGAAACCTGCCCACTGGGCACAGACATCAGTTCAACACCTAGATTTGATTTACATTTGGTTGAGTTGTCATCTAATGTGAATTCAACATGAAATGAACAAAACATTTCTCCATGTCATTGGATTTAGATAAAAAAATTGGTGAAAAAACAAACACAAAATGCCTCTACGTTGATGACTTTTTGCAAATCCAATCAGTTTTCCACGTTGATTCAATGTCATCACATAGATCTTTGGGGTTGAAATGATGTGGAAACAATGTTGATTCAACCTGTATTTGCCCAGTGGGTGGTTACTGTATCACGTCAAATCTGGTTGAGATATCACCAAAAATGTTACTAAATGTCTCCCTCACATGGTTAGTTTTTGAAATGATGTAATGTGATCGCCCCAAGGATATTAGCTAGATATAGATATACAAACTACTTTGCAATGGTCAGACAAACCACTGTGGATATACTGGATATACAGTCAGGTCCATGATTATTGGAACCCTTGATAATACAATTCCTCAGAGAAAGTGGATTTTGTTTAACAAGTAATAAAAAATCCTTTAAAAAATATATGGTTCTACATTTTTAGCACCCATGTTTTTTTTATAACACTCTTGCACCCTCCCTTGCGAGGATAACAAGGCTGAGCCTTTACATAAAAAAAAGAAGAAAAATAGGTTGGTGAACATGTTAGGAAGGATCTTACAGAATCTTTCCAGATCCATGATATCCCTCGCCTGCTCTTATAGACTGCCCTCTTCAATTCAAACCACAGGTTTTCAAAGGGGTTCAAGTCTGGAGACTGAGATAGCCATTGCAAAATGTTGATTTTGTGGTAAATTAAACATTCCTTTGTGGATTTTGATTAGTGCTTGGAGTTAAAGTGTTGCTGGAAGATCCACTTGAGGCCAAACGTCAGACTCCTGGCCGAGGTAACCAGGTTTTTGGCAAAAAATGTCTTGGTACTTGGTAAAGTTAATGATGCTGTTGACCACAGGACTAGCGTCATAACACCAAATTTTACCGTAAGTATGAGTTACTTTTCTGCATATGCTTCTGTTATTCAATGAGCTACAGTGCCTTCAGGAAAGTATTCAGACCCCTTGACTTTTTCCATATTTTGATATGTTACAGCCTTACTCTAAAATGGATTTTAAAAATATAAATCCTTAGCAATCTACACACAATACCCCATAATGACAGTGAAAACAGGTTTTAATTTTGTTTGCTAATTTATTAAAATGTATTCAGACCCTTTGGTATGGCACTCGAAACTTGAGATGTTTCTACAACTTGATTGGAGTCCACCTGGAAATGCACTATGACCCTCAGGTCAAAGGAATTGTCCATAGAGTGCCGAGACCACCAAGAGTCTTCCTAGAGCTGGCCGCCTGTCCAAACTGAGCAATCGGGAGAGAAGGGCCTTGGTCAGGGAGGTGACCAAGAACCCAATGGTCACTCTGACAGAGCTCTAGAGTTCCTCTGTGGAGATGGGAGAACCTTCCAGAAGGACAACTTTCTGAGCCACTCCTCAATAAAAGGTACATCAAAACCTGCTTGGCGTTTGCCAAAAGGCACCTAAAGACTCTCAGAACCATGAGAGCCAAGTTTCTTTGGTCTGATGAAACCAAGATTGAACTCTTTGGCCTGAATGCCAAGCGTCATGTCTGGAGGAAAACCTGGCACCATCCCTACGGTGAAGAATGGTGGTGGCAAAATCATGCTGTGGGGGTGTTTATCAGCGGCAGGGACTGGGAGACTAGTCAGGATCGAGACAAAGATGAATGGAGCAAAATACAGAGAGATCCTTGATGAAAACCTGATCCAGAGCTCGCGGGACCTCAGACTGGGGCGGAGGTTCACCTTCCAACAGGACAACAACCCTAAGCACACAGCCAAGACAATGCAGGAGTGGCTTCAAGACAAGTTTCTGAATGTCCTTGAGTGGCCCAGCCAGAGTCCGGACTTATTTTTTATTTATATTTAACCTTTATTTAACTAGGCAAACCTGATCGAACATCTCTGGAGAGACCTGAAAATAGCTGTACAGCAACGCTCCCCATCCAACCTGACAGAGCTTGAGAGGATCTGCAGAGAAGAATGGGAGAAACTCCCCAAATACATTTGTGGCAAGCTTTTAGCGTCATAACCAAGAAGACTCGAAGCTGTGATCGCTGCCAATGGCGCTTAACAAAGTACTGCTGATTAAAGGGTCTGAATACTTTTGTAAATGTCATTTTTATTTGTAATAAATTAGCAAACTTTCTTTTTTTTTTTTACTTTTTTTGCTTTGTCATTATGGGATATTGTGTGTAGATTGACGTGGAGAAAACAGGATTAGAATAAATCTGTAACGTAACAAAATGTGGAAAAGTCGAGGGGTCTGAATACATTCCAAAGGCACTGCATATTTCATGTTATCTGCCCATAGCACTGGCGAAAGTTTGATAAATGGCATTGGCACTTGGATTGGAAACAGTGCTATGTTCAGATGATGTAAAAATAGAGCTCCTTGGTGGCTCAGTGACGTTATCCTCGCAAGGGTAGAGTGCTAGACTATTGAATACAGGGGTACCAATCATTTTGACCCCTATGTTTTTTGTTGTTGATTTTTGTTTTTGTATTACTTGTTCAACAAAATCTCTTTATCTGAGCAACTGTAATAGCATAGCATAATGTTTCCCATTTGTTTGGAGCATACAATATAGCTCAGTATTTGTAAAATTGATTTTATACAGTATTTTTTGCTCATCTTTATCAAGCGTGCCCATAATTATGGACCTGACTGTACTTACTCTGTTAGGCTTGAAGAAGGCTCTTTGTCCATACAGCCAAACAAACAGACATTGTGAGATCCTAAATGGTTTATCTGAGAATACCTGGGTTGAGATCATTTGTTCGATTTCTTATTGTGTTCAAAATCCACTGTAGCATTTATGTTGGTTTCATATCAAATGTCTGTTTTTTGTAAATATGTCATATTGTTGCTACTGTTGTTGTTACTACTACTAATACTACTACTACTACTATTATTACTAATATTTCTATTGCTACTACTATTTGCAATTAAAACAGTTCCATTTAAAAATGGCTGGCTTCACTCGTTTGGGTTGACAAATTTGTTAGCATTTCCAGTGCTGTTGAGGATTAAGTGTGTTGACTTGTTTGGGTTTTTCTTCTTCCTCCTATTTGACTGAACATCTGTTTGTAGGCCTATTCTGAGAGTTAGTAGGTTTCTGTAGGTGAACTGTTCAAAAACAGGCTGCCTGTTTCTACATGATGTCTACTAGCACACAGAGAACTGGTACACCAGGTGCAGAGGAGGGTACAATTATGTGTCGCCGGTTTTAGTTTCACAGTGACTCAACACACAGATCTGTATAGCTGTGAAGTCATTGCAAATTCCCTTCCTTTGCAGTTGTGTTGTTTTTAAAGTAAGTAGGGGATACCAGGGTTGGTTCTCAGCAAAAGCATACTGTACATACACTGAGTACACAAAATATTAAGAACACCTGGTCTTTCCATGGCATAGACTGACCAGTGGAATCCAGATGACAGCTAGGATCCCTTATTGATGTCACTTGTTAAATCCACTTCAGTGTAAATTAAGGATGAGGAGAAAGGTTAAAGAAAGATTATTGGACAATTGAGACACGGAATGTGTATGTGTGCCATTGTCAAGTTGGTATAAAGGCATCGGGAGTGTCACGCCCTGACCATAGAGAGCTTTTATTATCTATGTCGGTTAGGTCGGGGTGGGATTTAGGGTGGGTCATCTAGGCTTTTATATGTCGATGTTGGCCTGTTATGGTTCCCAATCAGAGGCAGCTGTTTATCGTTGTCTCTGATTGGGGATCATATTTAGGCAGCCATTTCCCCTTTGTGGTTTGTGGGATCTTGTGTTTGTGTAGCTGCCTGTAAGTAGTCATGTTTAGTTTGTGCTTGTTTGTTTTGTTTGGTGAGTTTCTATTTATTAAAATGTGTAACTCTACGCATGCTGCGGCTTGGTCCATTCCTTATGTCGAACGTGACAGGGAGACAGGTGCAGGAATGCGTAATTGTGTTTTTTATTTACACAAATTAGTGTGCCATGTAAATGCACGGGGATGAAGACCAAACAAACACGTATACAAAACACAGGGTTGAGACCCAAACAAAAGAGCCAGGTGTACCTCGAATAAATACACAAGCGGACAATGATACCACACGGGACGAGACCCGTAATCATCTGCACAATACAAGCGGCACGAAAGCCAAAACAACACAGCACAGGTACTCACACGACCAACGGACATTGGAACAATAATCGACACCCCGATGGAAACCAAAGTGCACCTTTAAACAATTACAATCAGTGGGAATGGGGTCTAGGTGTGCCTAATGACACAGTTCCAAAGGGATCCGTGACAGCCATTCAAAGGGTGAATGGGCAAGACAAAATATTTAAGTGCCTTTGAACAGGGTATGGTAGTAGGTTTTATTTACCCTTTATTTAACTAGGCAAGTCAGTTAAGAAGAAATTCTTATTTACAATGACGGCTTACCCCGGGGCAAACCTGGACGACGCTGGGCCAATTGTGGGCCGCCCTACGGGACTCCCAATCACGGCCAGATGTGATGCATCCTGGATTTGAACCTAGGACTGTAGTGACACCTCTTGCACTGAGATGCAGTGCCTTAGACCGCTTCACCACTCGGGAGCCACTGCCAGGTGCAACAGTTTAAGTGTGTCATGAACTGCAACACTGCTGGGTTTTTCACACAACAGTTTCCTGTGTGTATCAAGAACGGTCCACCACCCAAAGGTCACCCAGCCAACTTGACACAACTGTGGGTAGCATTGGAGTCAACAATGCCCAGCATCCTTGTCGAACGCTTTCGACATCTTGTAGAGTCTATGGGCAAAAAAAGGGAGATGGTGGGGTGCGACTCAATATTAGGATGGTGTTCCTACTGTTGGTATGCTCAGTGTAAGTCATCTATATATCATGGGCTAGGCTCTGACAATGGGAATTCCAAACCACCAGTTTGTATGACTCATTTAAAAATGTATAGAAAGACCAAAGTCTTGGGGTAAAATGGAGACCCTTTTTATCCTCATATCTAATTCCAACATGTAGTTATTAGCCAGTCAACTTGTCACAATGTTTGCTAGTAGCTTATTCTTTTTGTAACAGGAAATAAAGCAACATGGCATACAGTCTTAAAAATATATTTTCATTGATCAAACGATATTCCTGAGAAAATGCAGTGTTTTATGCCTTGAGAACAACATATTTTGTGTGTGCGTGTGTGTGTATGCACATGCATGTGTGTGGGTATGTGACAGAAAAAAATATGTGTGTGAGAGAGAAGCAACAAAGGGAGCTCTTTATAGCACAAGCACAAAAGAGCTTGGGATTTACTGTATGCTGACAGGGGCAATGTACCCTGAACAATATGGTTAAAATTAGTTAGATTGCGACAACCAATCCCCATTTTCTTTTCATAATGGAGTTGATAGTTACAACCCCAGATTCCATGTGACAACAATCCCCAAACCTGGCAAAAATGCTAACTATAATGCTAGTTACCACATTGCTCACATCTGTAGCCATGAAATGATTTGAAAGGCTGGTCATGGCTCACAATAACACCATCATCCCAGACACCCTGGACCCACTCCAATTCGCATTCCGCCCCAACAGATCCACAGATTCCCTTTCCCACCTGGACAAAAGGAACACCGACATGAAAATGCTGTTCATTGACTACAGCTCAGCGTTCAACACCACAGTGCCCTCCAACATCATCAGGAACTCTATACCAAGCGGTGTCAGAGGAAGGCTATAATAATTGCCAAAGACTCCAGCCACCCAAGTCATTGACTGTTCTCTGTGATTCTGCACGGCAGGCGGTACTGGAGCGCTAAGACAGGGACCAAAAGGTTCCTGAACAGCTTCTAACCCCAAGCCATGACTGCTGAAAACTTAATCAATTGGCTACCTGGACTATTTGCATTGACTCGTATTTTTCTTGCACTGACTCTATGCACACTCACTGGACTCTAACCACACACTCACACATACTACTACACCGACACCCCATCACACACACACACACACACACACACACACACACACACACACACACACACACACACACACACACACACACACACACACACACACACACAAAATTTGCTCACACACAGTTTAAAAATATATGGCAAATAGAAATCCAAAATGGATGGTGTTAAGAGATAGATGGGAGGGGTTGAAGGGGAATGAAGGGTGGGACTAAGAACATCAAGATAACCAATGTAAAACATACAGGGTCTGTAAAATGTATATGGGTTCTGAAATGTTGCGAAATAGCACAGTTACAAATAGAAATCAAACTGGATGGACATCATAAATAGAGGAAGAACTAAAAACAAACCAAATATAACTATTGTAAAATAGATTGTGTCTGTAAAATGTGTATAAGATGTATAATCTGAAGGTAGAAGCCTAAGTGTTTATTAGTTTACTCCAATTGGGGGGAAGGGTGGTAGGGTTTGCGGGGAATAATAAAGGTATATTCTTTAAAAAGTATGTATATCTATATAGGTATGTATATATGTGTAGATGTATGCGTACGTGTATGTATATATATATTTACCCCAAAAATATATAGGGGATTGGAAATGACGCAGACAATTACATTGATGGAAGCAACAATCTTTCCGCAATATTAAGCTGATCCAACCCCTTAAAAAAAAAACACACACACAAACAAAACATACACACACATGCATATTGACGACACACACACACACACACACACACAGACACACTTTCACACCCGCTGCTGCTACTCTGTTAATTATCCGTTTATTATCTATCCTGATTGCCTAGTCACTTTTACCCCTACCTACCTGTACATTACATATTACCTCAATCACCTCAACTACTTCGTACCCCAGCACATTGACTCGGTACTGGTAGTCCTTGTCTATAACTCGGTACTGGTAGTCCTTGTCTATAACCTCATTATTGCTATTTTATTGTGTTACTATTTCCTATTTATTTTTGCTATTTTTCTTACTATTTAACTCTGCATTGTTGGGAAAGGGCTCGTAAGACCACACCTGTTGTATTCGGCCCATGTGATTAATATAATTTGATACTTCGATAATTCAAGAAAATATCAATGCATAGAAAAACACATACAGTACATTCCCATCACCAAAATGCTTTGTCATGCTGATATTAATTGACCAGGTGGATGAGTTCTTTCCAACAATTCACACATTTTAAGTGTAGAATTATTACACAGTGCCCTCTGGATTGGTAGTAATAAGCACCGGGATAAAAAACCCATGATACAACCAACCCATGATACAACCAACCTATGATACAACCAACCCATGATACAACCAAACCATGATACAACAAACCCTGGTCTCCCCTAAGTAGCCTTGCATGAGCGAGCCGGAACAGCTCATAGGAGAGCAGGAGCTTATCTCCTGTGTCTGTAGCGTGAAGCAGCTTGATGTACAAGTATAGCCCCTGGAAAGTATGTGGCTATTCTACAGCAGAGCCTTACCCCCCAATTATATCTCCTTAATGCTACCTGCCAAGCAGAGACACATCAGGTCCCATTTCCACAGTCTTTAGTATGAATCTGCCTGGGATCAAACGCTCAACCTTCCGATCTCAGGGTGGACACTCTAACCACAAGGCCACTGAGTTGACGCTGTTATTACAACTTCATCTACAAACTACTTGCATGTATGTGAAAACATAAACATGGATTTAAAGTAAATCTGCTGTGTGTAAGTCTAGCAATATTTATGAACGGGAGCTTATAAAACAGATATGCATGCATACTGTATGTAACCTCTCTGTCACGTTACTATTAAAAACAGACAATTGTCATTCTGCAAAACACCTGTGCAAATGAACAGAATATGGTTATGCAGGACAGATGAGTGCATGCTCTTTCGAAAAGCATAGTAAGATGGTCATGGAAGTCTAGTGCAATATAAGAACTGTACGGTATATTGCTCTCCAAGTCTGCATTCTCCATGAACTTGACATGAAACTGACATTGTACCATGTATAAATGACACACCACTGAAAATGACTTATGGTCTCATTCAACATTTGGGAAAGGTAGGCAAATTCATATTTCTTAGTAGTAGTATATACATAGATATGACAAAACTCCACATTTTAGTCACAATTCACACCTATCAAGCCTGACTCATCATAACTGGAGAAGAGCTTACCTTCAGTGCAAGGGGGAAGTCCCAGAAAATGCATTGTGGTTGCACCCAAATCAGCCCCTTACTCAAATACATGTAGCCCAAGGTCACTGCAAGAGGGGCACATTTCAAGCTGAGGTCCTCAGATGTCTTTCTTCTCTCTGTAGGTAAGTCATACGATATTGTGTTTTATTACATTGGGCATTATTATTACATTCCATGATGAGATGTATTTTTAGTTACAAGTGAGCTGGTTAATGAGTAAGCTGTTCATGGTTTATAACTTTTTAAAAGATGGATGTTGTCTTTGATTATTCATAGAACACCTGGGAATGGTATTGAAGGAGAACATAATTATTTAAATGTTTACTTATCGGATATGCAGACTTAAAGATCAACATCATGCCTTGAATACATGACTTACATGGTGTAAGCAATGAGCCATTGCTTATGCTATAGAGTGTTACACCAACAAAGACACCATTGATCACATCATGTGTGGTAAAAGGACTGAATAATCAGTAAAGGCGTAAAATGCTATTGTTGGAGAGTGATTTAGGCAAATTCACAGATAAGAACAAATGTACAAGTCAATTTTATGAAGTTGAAGACCAAGGCGAGGCGTAGCTTTATTTGTAGAGCGTGTCATTTCTCCAGCTCAGTGATTTTGTGCCCAGTGGAGCACAGCGCAGTATGCCTCTGTCAAGTAAAGTGCATTTAAATCTTTGAAGTTGTGTATAGAGGCTTGTCCTCTCTTCTGATACCTTCTAGAGTTACTTGGACAGAATAATATACAGTACATGAGTAATTCATCAATTTGTTTGTTTGAGCCTGCTTGTCTGCCTGTAGACGAACCTACACCATCTAAAAGTAAAGAAGAAAAATAGAACACAAAATCTAAGGAAGTCCATCATAAAGTCATGTAAAATCTGGACGCCTAACACCCCCAAATCAACTTGATTCGTGTCAGGTTTGAATCATTCCCAACCAAGTGACACAAAGCTGATTACGCAAGGATTCCATGAACTGACCCTGATTTTCCTCTGCCTGACATTCAATGAGTCAGAGTGTGAGTTGACACCTGAGCTGAGCCATGGGGTTTGGCTGTCCTGAGGGTCACTTCTGGGATGGCTTGGTGAGGAAGTGTCTGACCTGTCAGATGGTCTGCCAGCAGCCTCACCACCACCTCAGATGCATCGAGTACTGTGGTAAGTTCACACACACACACACACAAACGCTCACCGGAGGAAATAACACATACACTTAAGAAGTCAATGAGAGGCCAATGCACCACACGATTGTCCATATGACTCAGTCCTCAAAGTTATACACATAACATACATGTTATATTTCATTCTATGGTGTTATATCAGTGGTAAAAGGCTCACACAAAGATCAATGAATCTCAAGATCCTTTTTGTGGGGTTAAGTAACAAGTATAGTCTAGTGCAATTGTGATTGATACATAGTAGCCATTTCGTGTCAAAACAAAGACATTTTATAATACGTATACCATTCCCGTGCCATTGTGTGTATGTTTGTGCCAGTTTCTCTAGGGTGTAAGGCAGTCCCAGGGCAGTACTACGACAGGCTGTTGAAGAAGTGTCTGACGTGTGCTGTTGTGTGTGGCAACCATCCCTCAGAGTGTTCCCACCAATGTCAGAGTGAGTGGCAGGCAGGTACACACATACACAGACAGCTCTCACAAACAGTCATAAGAGTTTGTACACTACTAAATAATTAATTGAGCCTACAGCCATCTCCAAAATAGTTTCTGGCTGACGATCCAATATTTAGACATTTTTTATTTTGAAAATTGGTCCAAAATTCCATGACCTAGAAGTACTTTTTTAGTGTTGCTGATGACACGCTGATCATGTGATGAGTTCGCAAATCAAATGCCCCACTTGTGCTGCCACTGGACAGTGGAAAACAAATACGTTAACCTTTATTTATTGTAATTTAAATGAGTTTGTAGTAGTTAAGTGTTGAGTTAGATTACATACTGTGGCTACCTTAATCGTTATTTTTAAGTTATTTCAATGACTTCACAGCAATTTCTCGCTAACCGAAATGTAACTAGCTAGCAGGCTCAGCTAAATACAAATCAGTCTAGATACAGTGTGCAAAGCTGTCATCAAGGCAAAGGCTGGCTATTTGAAGAATCTCAAATATAATACATATTTTGATTTGTTTAACATCTTTTTGGTTACTACATGATTCCATATGTATTATTTCATAGTTTTGATGTCTTCACTATTTTTCTAAAATGTAGAAACTAATAAAGAAAAATCCTTGAATGAGTAGGTGTTCTAAAACTTTCGACCGGTAGTGTACATACCCCATCAGACACGCCACTATGGGTTCCTTCACGGAACACAAAGATTTAACGCGTCGCTCAGTTATGTATAGAGTCATGTCATCATCACACCCCTTGACTTTTTTCACATTTTGTTGTGTTACAACCTGAATTTAAAATGGATTCAATTGAGATGTTTTTGTCACTGGCCTACACACAATCCCCATAATGTCAAAGTGTAATTATATATATATATATATAGTTTTAAACTAATTAATAAAATGTAAAGCTTTAATGTTATGAGTCAATAAGTATTCAACCCCTTTGTTATGGCAAGACTAAATAAGTTCAGGAGTAAAAATTTGCTTAACAAGTCACACAATTAGTTGCATGGACTCATTCTGTGTGCAATAATAGTGTTTACCTTGACTTTTGAATGACTACCTCATATCTGTACCCCACACATACAATTATCTGTAGGTCCTTCAATTGAGCAGTGTTCAAACACAGATTCAACCACAAAGACCGGGGAGCTTTTCCAATGCCTTGCAAACAAGTGCACCTATTGGTAGATTAGGGGGACGGGGGGGGCATACATTATATATCCCTTTGAGCATGGTGATGTTATTATTGACACTTTGAATGCTGTATCAATACACCCAGTCACTGCAAAGATACAGGCCTCTCTCCTAACTCAGTTGCCGGAGAGGAAGGAAACCACACAGGGATTTCACCATAAGGCCAATAAAACAGTTACAGAGTTTAACGGCTGTGATAATAGAACACTTTGGATGTACCAACATTGTAGTTACTCCACAATACTAACCTAATTGACAGAGTGAAAAGAAGGAAGCCTGTACAGAATTAAAAAATATTCCAAAACATGCATCCTGTTTGAAACAAGGTACAAAAGTAATTTAATTTTTACCTTTATTTTACTAGGCAAGTCAGTTAAGAACAAATTCTTATTTTCAATGACGGCCTAGGAACAGTGGGTTAACTGCCTGTTCAGGGGCAGAACGACAGATTTGTACCTTGTCAGCTCAGGGACTCAAACTTGCAACCTTTCGGTTACTAGTCCAACACTCTAACCACTAGGCTACCCTGCCACCCCTAATACTGCAAAACATTTGGCAAAGCAATTCACTTTTTGTCCTGAATAAAAAGTGTTATGTTTGAAGTAAATCCAACACATTACTGAGTACCACTCTCCATATTTTCAATCTTAGTGGTGGCTACATCATGTTATGGGTATGCTTGTAATCGTTAAGGACGGGAGTTTTTCAGGGTAAAAAAGAAACAGAATGGAGCTAAGCACAGGCAAAATCCTCGAGTAAAACCTGGTTTAGTCTGCTTTCCACCAGACACTGGGAGATTAATCTTTCAGCAGGACAATAACCTAAAACACAAAGCCAAATCTACAGTACACTGGAGTTCCTTACCAAGAAGACAGTTAATGTTTCTGAGTGGCCGAGTTAGTGTTGACTTAAATCTACTTTAAAATCTATAATCAGGATAAAACAAAACTAGAGCCTGCAGGACTTGCTTTTTGGAGTGTGGTGTCAAAAAAGTAGAGCATCTCTTTATTACGGACAGACGTCTTCCCATGTTTACAACCATTGAATATATACACTGCTCAAAGAAATAAAGGGAACACTTAAACAACACAATGTAACTCCGAGTCAATCACACTTCTGTGAAATCTAACTGTCCACTTAGGAAGCAACACTGATTGACAATAAATTTCACATGCTGTTGTGCAAATGGAATAGACAACAGGTGGAAATAAAAGGCAATTAGCAAGACACCCCCAATAAAGGAGTGGTTCTGCAGGTGGGGAACACAGACCACTTCTCAGTTCCTATGCTTCCTGGCTGATGTTTTGGTCACTTTTGAATGCTGGCGGTGCTTTCACTCTAGTGGTAGCATGAGACGGAGTCTACAACCCACACAAGTGGCTCAGGTAGTGCAGCTCATCCAGGATGGCACATCAATGCGAGCTGTGGCAAGAAGGTTTGCTGTGTCTGTCAGCGTAGTGTCCAGAGCATGGAGGTGCTACCAGGAGACAGGCCAGTACATCAGGAGACGTGGAGGAGGCCGTAGGAGGGCAACCACCCAGCAGCAGGACCGCTACCCCTGCCTTTGTGCAAGGAGGAGCAGGAGGAGCACTGCCAGAGCCCTGCAAAATGACCTCCAGCAGGCCACAAATGTACATGTGTCTGCTCAAACGGTCAGAAACAGACTCCATGAGGGTGGTATGAGGGCCCAACGTCCACAGGTGGGGGTTGTGCTTACAGCCCAACACCGTGCAGGACGTTTGGCATTTGCCAGAGAAGACCAAGATTGGTAAATTCGACACTGGCGCCCTGTGCTCTTCACAGATGAAAGCAGGTTCACACTGAGCACGTGACAGATGTGACAAAGTCTGGAGACGCCGTGGAGAACGTTCTGCTGCCTGTAACATCCTCCAGCATGACCGGTTTGGCGGTGGGTCAGTCCTGGTGTGGGGTGGCATTTCTTTGGGGGGCCGCACAGCACTCCATGTGCTCGACAGAGGTAGCCTGACTGCCATTAGGTACCGAGATCAGATCCTCAGACCCCTTGTGAGACCATATGCTGGTGCGGTTGGCCCTGGGTTCCTCCGAATGCAAGACAATGCTAGACCTCATGTGGCTGGAGTGTGTCAGCAGTTCCTTCAAGAGGAAGGCATTGATGCTATGGACTGGCCCGCCCGTTCCCCAGACCTGAATCCAATTGAGCACATCTGGGACATCATGTCTCGCTCCATCCACCAACGCCATGTTGCACAACAGACTGTCCAGGAGTTGGCGGATGCTTTAGTCCAGGTCTGGGAGGAGATCCCTCCACCTCATCATTAGCATGCCCAGGCGTTGTAGGGAGGTCATCCAGGCACGTGGAGGCCACACACACTACTGAGCTTCTTTTTGACTTGTTTTAAGGACATTACATCAAAGTTGGATCAGCCTGTAGTGTGGTTTTCCACTTAAATGTTGAGTGACTCCAAATCCAGACCTCCATGGGTTGATAAATTTGATTTCCATTGATCATTTTTTACATTTTTTTATTTTGATTTTGTTGTCAGCACATTCAACTATGTAAAGAAAAAAGTATTTAATAAGAATATTTCATTCATTCATTCAGATCTAGGATGTGTTATTTTTTTGAGCAGTGTATGTTTTGACCATGACAGTTTTCAATCAATCAAATTGATTTACAATGCCCTTTTTACATCAGCCGATGTCACAAAGTGCAATACAGAAACCCAGCCTAAAACACCAAACAGCAAGAAATGCAGATGTAGAAGCACAGTGGCTAGGAAAAACTCCCTAGAAAGGTAGGAACCTAGGAAGAAACCTGGAGAGGAACCAGGCTCTGAGGGATGGCCAGTCCTCTTCTGGCTGTGCCGGGTGGAGATTATAACAGAACATGGCCAAGATGTTCAAACGTTCATAGATGACCAGCAGGGTCAAATAATAATAATCACAGTGATTGTAGAGGGTGCAACAGGTCAGCACCTTAGGAGTAAATGTCAGTTGGATTATCATAGCTGAGCATTCAGAGTTAGAGACAACAGTGCGGTAGAGAGAGAGAGTCGAAAACAGCAGATCCGGGACAAGGTAGCAGGTCCGGTGAACAGGTCAGTGTTCCATAGCCGCAGGCACAACAGTTTAAACTGGACCAGCAGCATGACAAGGTGGACTGGGGACAGCAAGGAGTCATCAGGACAGGTAGTCCTGAGACATGGTCCCAGGGCTCAGGTCCTCCGGGAGGGGAGGAAGAGGGAGAGAATTAGTGGGAGAATACTTAAATTCATACAGGACACCAGATAAGACAGGAGAAATGCTCCAGATATAACAGACTGACCCTAGCCCCCCGACACATAAACTATTGCAGCATAAATACTGGAGGCTGAGACAGGAGGATTCGGGAGACACTGTTTCCCCATGCGACGATACCCCTGGACAGGGCCAACCCAGCAGGATATAACCCCACCCACTTTGCCAAAGCACAACCTCCACACTACTAGAGGGATATCTTCAACCACCAACTTACTACCCTGGGACAAGGCTGAGTATAGCCCACGAAGATCTCTCCCACGGCACGAACCCGAGCATGGAAGAGGACCAGTAAGCCAGTGACTCAGCCCCCGTAATAGGGTTAGAGGCAGAGAATCCCACACTGTAAAAAATATTGTGCCCCTTTTACTTAAACATTTTTGGTAACTATTTGCATCAGCTTTTTAAAATCCAACAAGGAGGATGTTTTAAGTGTAATTTACATTGCTTTTAGTGTATAACAAACTCAAATATATTAAGTGCAAACAACTAACTGGATCTCAAAAATGTATTTAATTCAACTTCATTTTTTCAGGTTCAGAACAGTTCTTTTTTTTACCTGCTTAAGTCCTTCAAGTCCGAGAACTAATATTATAAGTTTGATATACTTAATGTAATCAGCTACAGAACTAATATTGTAAGTTTAATTTTCTGAATTTACTCAGTGTCATAATTGATATTCTGTGTTTTATCTACAAATGTTTTTTAGCTCAGTTACTTATGGTACTCAGGTTATATACTCAAATATATACTCAAATATATACTCACAGCTATAATTAAAAAGCTGATGCAAATAGTTACCTCAATATACTTGGGATAATTTACAAAAATTATTATTTCTATACAAGGGAATATGGAAAAAGAAACAAGTGTTCAACTTCAGACACCTTCATTTTGAATAAATTTTATAATTTTAACATTTCTTCGAACTTCAATCTCAAATTGCCCCTTAAAGTTTCTCGAAAATCAACAAAGTTTCAATAATTTATATTTGTCCCGGGAAATACCTAAAAAATCACAAGTGCGAATTTAAAGCAATTAAAACCAAGATATCTTTACTCGGGTTTCTCCCCCAAAAAGATTGTTGCTGTGCCACTTTGTAAATATTTTACAGCAAGTAAAACTGATACAAAAACAATTATAGAGTAACTTTGATCGACAATGACATTGTTGTGAATTGCTAAGCAGGCAGGTTTTGAGGTTTATCATGTTCCACAATTAATTCAACGCATTTTAGCTGTAGGCTACCTTAACACAGAGCGGTCCCTGAGTTGGCCAACGCGTTGTCAAATCATACAAACTTTGTAACCGCAGTCAAACAAAAGAAAAACGACCAAAGTTGCTAAGCTTGCTAGATAACGTCCAACGAATGACATAATATGTCTGTCACGACTTCTACCGAAGGTAACTCCTCTCCCTGTTCGGGCGGCGCTCGGCGTCGCCGGTTTACTAGCCGCCACCGATCCCTTTTTCCTTTTCTGGTTGTTTTGTCTGTTCCTTTTCACACCTGGTTTCAATTGCGTTTATTTCTGTGTGTATATATTACCGGCCTTAATTCGTGCAGGATTAAGTTTGTGTGTATTTGCGTTCGATGATCTATGATGTTTATTGTTTTCGCTATTACGTACGTGTAGTTAAATTTCGGAACTGAGTTTGTTCCTCCGTGTGCGTTTGGCATGAGTTTCTGTATTGTCTTCACTATTTAGGCACTTGTATGTAGTGTCGGAACTTTTTTTATTTTTTTATTTGACCTTTATTTTACTAGGCAAGTCAGTTAAGAACACATTCTTATTTTCAATGACGGCCTAGGAACAGTGGGTTAACAACTAGTTTCTGTTCCTTCGAGAGCGTTGTTTTGGATTTTCATCTGTGCCAATTTTCTATTGGTGGACTATGTATATATATTAAACACGCTTCCCAGAAATCCCTGCTCTCCTGCGCCTGACTCCTACACCTCTCACCGAGACGCACCTTATCACATAATGTCCTATTTGGTCAAATCGAATTGATGACTATACAGGTAGCAGATCAGCTTGAATAACGGGGAGATGAAAATGCTTAAATATCAAGGTATAACGGGGACCAACTCTGTTAAAAAAAAATCCATATCTACTCTTAAACCATTTAATGATCACATATTCTCTACCAAAGCTCTCATTTGGGACAGCGCAGAGAAGCGGAGGAAATTTTATAAACTATGTTATAGCAATATGTTGACATGCATAGGCGAGACGTGCTTTGATAATGCCACCTATGGATTACAGAATACAGTTAGGAGTTTCCATGTGAGACAGGAGTCTGAATTCTGGGTTTCAGTGGGATTGGGACGATAGGAAAACATCATGGAATCTATTTAAGGCTATATACTGGCTTCTACGTTGGTCATTAGATAATTCATACACTTGATTTCCGCTACATTATTTCATGCTCCATGTTTCTGATCAGTGATAGATGAGCGAACAAATAAATGAGCTACAACTTCCAGTTTTCCAGACGGAGATCAACTAACCAACTACCGTGTACAGACATAGATTCAGTGGGGGGGAAATTCACATTGATTGATTATCAGACAAATCACAGGCTTTTGGGTCGGGAGTATGACAGGCGAGTGAAGAGCAAAAATCCATTTGTATAAGATGCTAGCAAACTGTTCTGATCAGCTAATATATGAGAAAACTAGAACGAAGATGATGATTAGCACTCGCCTCAATTTAGCTAACATTTCCCCCAGCCTAATTGTTACTAAATATCCAAACGGTGATTCAGCGAAAACAAAGATCTGACATTGATTCATTTATCTAGACGAGTCCCCTACACTCGTTTAAAAAATGCGCGATGGGGCTGTCCCAATCAAAACAAGTAGGGGTGAAAAATCTGAATATAAAAACATATTATTGTAACGACCCTGGGTTTATAAACGCGGAAATCGAGTCTGTCGCACGAGCATGCTTTTGCGGCACAGTCGATAGCGCGCCGGATCTCGGGCTCGAAGGTCGATGGTTCGAGACCTGCTCCCTGCCTGTTTCATTACATTAAAAAAATAAAAAAACAACTCAAAATAGCATAATTGGTCAGGAGCCCGTAAAACTGCTGCCATACATCCCAACGCCAAAGGCTGAAATGTGTTGTCTACGTCCCGGACGGCACCCTTCCATAAGGTACTGGCCAAAAGAAGTACACTATTTAGGGAATAGGGTGCCATTTGGCGTCTTTTTCTAATTCAGTCACATTTAAATAGGATAACCTTGGGATTAAATGCTTTTGGTTTTGATCTTTTGAATTGAGAAACTCCTAGAAGTAGAGCTTTGACATTTGGAAATGGTGCATACATTTGTTTAGACTCACTTTGCATTACATTGATGTTATTGCAAGGTAAATAAGGATTTAAATTAAGTAATTTAAGTAATTTAATTCACCTTAAGCCCAACAGCCTGACTTGAGTGCAACCCTGAGGCCTGTGGATGGGACAGTCTTCCAGAACCCTACCACCAAGGGGGGCTCCCTACTCAGTGGTGTGCCTAACTCAGTCATCCTGGTGTACTCTCTGCTGGGCTTTTGTCTGGCTCTGCTGCTGTTGACCCTGTCTTTGGCCCTGCTTGTGCTGCTGAGGAGGGCCAGTGCCAGAGGTCCCCGACCAGGGGCCACACAGAGCAGTCCCACCCAGGGCCGTGGAAGCCAGGAGGCCCAAGAGCCTAACCAGCACAGCAAGTCCTCCAAAGGTCAGTTTGGGCACAACTCTAGTCTAAAACATAGCTCAGGGCATGTCTTCATAAAGCCACTCAGAGTAGGAGTGCTGATCGGGGATCAGGTCCCCTCGTCCATGTATTCCTATTAATTAAGATCCAAAAGGCAAAAATGATCCTAGATCACAATCAAATAACTCAGCATGGCTTCTTTTAGCTTATTTATCTCTCTTCTCTGTGTGCATGCATTTGTACCATCTTTAGACAACCTGATGGATCCATCCCTGCCCAAGCTGAACAGTGTGACAGCGGGCCGTTCGTCCAGCCCAATAGAGACCTGTGTGTGTGTCCACTGCTTCCCTGACCTCAGAGTGCCTGGCAGAGGTGAGAAGCAGCAGAGACCCCATCTCACCCTCTACCAGCAGGCTGTCTCCCAGGACCTCCACACTCCTACTAGACGACTCACTTGTGGATCATCAGAAAAAATAATCTGCTCCCCCTCTCAGCCTAGCTTCTGACAGGAGCAGAACTGAAACCGACTGGACACTACGGCAATCATAGAAATCCTATTAAATTACTAGAGGGGCTATGTCATAAACCCTCAAAGTTCCATAATGGGGTGAAAATGGCAGCAATCTTGGTCAGGGAGAAATAGAAAACCAGTCTAATTGGAATGAATGACAGAGGCATAGGTGGTGCATTTCCTGCTTTTACTGATGCAGGAAAATAAAAGTAAGGCAGGTGATGTATTAGAAATTGTGTAATGTAATTATACTCAACCTAAAATAGTGTTGTAATTCTAAAAACATTTGATACTGGTTTTATACCAATTTTCTGTACAAATACCTTCTAAAATACATGTAAACAGACCATACGTCTTAGTTTTCTTGAAAAACGGTGTGCTACTCTATGATAAAATATCAGTACTTGTTGCATTTAGGTCTCAGTCATATCATCAACTGATTTGAGCCAATGTATAGCTGTGTATTGTCTGCCTTGTTTGAATGGAATGTTTGCTTGTTGGCAGTTAATTAGACACATTTATGGTGTCATTCCTCAAAAACTGGTTGGCCAGCTAGCTAGCAAACACCCATACTGTCATGTTTCACCTGTCCTTGTGATTGTCTCCACCCCCTCCAGGTGTCGCTTATTTTCCCCAGTGTATTTATCCCAGTGTTTCCTGTCTCTTTGTGCCAGTTCGCCTTGTATGTTTCCAAGTCAACCAGCGTTTTTCCCGTTCTCCTACTTTTTGCATTCTCCTTTTTCTATTCCTCCTGGTTTTGACTCTTGCCTGTTTCTGGACTTTGTACCCGCCTGTCTGACCATTCTGCTTGCCTTGACCATGAGCCTGTCTGCTACTCTGTACCTCCTGGAGTCTGATCTGGTTTTGACCTTTTTGCTTGTTCACGACCATTCTCTTGCCTACCCCTTTGGATTAATTAACATTGTAAGACTCCAACCATCTGCCTACTGTGTTAGCATGTTGGTTTCACCTTGTGCCTTGATACACACAGAGCGGATCAATTCTTCACATTCATTGTTTTATCTTATCACAGCACTGGCAAACCAAGGTTGACCATGACCATCATGGCTGACCTTTGGACCATCATGAGGTTCATGGCCATTCTAGTATAATCGCAATAAAACCACCCTAGACAGATGACACGCCCACTCCGGGGTAGTTTCCCCTAGGTACAGATCTAGGATCAGCTTGCCCTCCACAATCCTAACCTGAACCATTAGGAGGAAAAAAAACAATAACTCTAAACTGTCCCAAGATCAGCCACATCTATGGTGAACTTCACCTGGCCTACACCATGCAGACCAGAAACAACTGTGATGTGAGAAGTCTGGAGAGCAGAAATGAAATAGGTGGTAAAGGATACACAATAAACGGTATTGAGGGAGTAACAGAGAACATGATTTATGCCTGTATGTACTCACCCCAAATGACACCCGCTGCATCTCTCAGGAGACATTCACATGTGGGTGGCCTCCTTGTGCCATGATTCAGCAAAGACCTCCAGTAAGTCTTGTAGAAGTTAATAAAACCCTGACGCACACGAGAGTATAGATATAGATTTTTTATTGTGTGTCTCACCATCAGTGTCCAGTTCTTGCAGCAGATAAAGTGTGGGGGATGTATTTTTGACTAGCATAATAACCCTTGACCTTTTCCAGCAACGTGGATAAAGGAACTCAGTTTATACCTTGGTTTTCTTTTTTAACATACATACATACTTTAACATACATAATTAACATGTGAAAAAAAAAAGTACTGATTCAGTACACAAACATGCGCACAACACATGTGCGTACACCCACACACACACAATTAAGAGCAACATGTGGCCAAAGTTTAACACTGTCGGATCGCGCCACGGCAGGATACACACCGTGTCAGAATAGTGCTCGTCTTTTTCTTATTCACAACAACGCATCACCTGAAACATCTTCACAACCAAGTCAGCAACGAAATAATTATCCCGTCACAAGAAACAAACAAACCAACCAACAAATGTGAAAAAGGCTCCACAACAGCAGTCTCATGAGAAGAAGCATACATTAAAAAAAAAATACATGATTGACTGCACAACATAACAAGGACATGGGTTCGAGGGAGGGGGGAACATTGGAAACCGTGAACAAGGATTCAAATGACTTATAAAAATATACTTCTACATTTTCCCTGCCCTCAAAGAAAAAATAAAATAAAGAGGGGGGGACTTTTCACAGAACAACAACCTCCCTTTCTCTACCTCCCATCTTTTTTTCAGTAAAAAAACAAAAAACAAATGTGCGCTAGATTCATCATACAGTATTTTCAAAACCTAAAAGTTCAAACAACGATTATAATCATCTCTTCTTGTTTTTGCAATGTTCTTAATATAATCTGTCAGCTTGTTTTGCATTCAGAGCAATAACAATGCATATAATGAACTTAGACAACCAAATGTCTTCCCTCAGAAATGTTTGGTCACTTGAGAGATGAGTGCGTGTGTGTGTGTGTGCGTGTGTGTGGGGAGGGGGGGGAGTGGAATTATGGATTTCAGAAAATAATACAACGTGTAGTTGACTGTTTTTATGAGATGTGGCCACTGTTCGGACTGTTCCTTCATCTGCCCGAAACGATAGGAGAGGAGAGCGAGAGAGTGAAGCGCCTCATCTTCCAACAAAGGCTCCTCGTTTCTCTCGCCGTTCTGCAATCTTCCCCCTCCTCTTCCTCCTTTCTGCCCTATCAAGTAGATCCTACGTAGTAGCTTCCATGCAGATTGGTTGTGGAGTGTCCTTTTAGTTAGAAAGGATGCGGGGTTCCTCCATTCCCACAGCTTCAAATCTTCACCGATGTAGAGTTTCAGGCAGGCTTGTGTTATGTTGCCATTTTGTTGTTGCGCAACTCTTGGTGGCTGTTGACATCAGTGCTGAAGGAAGCTTGGCTATTCATACTCCAGAAACTGTTTATGGTAGAACAAAAGGTACCTGACAACAAGAAAAAAATAATCACTGGTAAGATTTCACACTCAAAATATATTTCTCTCATTATCTTGAGGAATTACTTATAAGAAAAACACAAGGTCGAAGCTACTGCATAATGATACAAATGGAAAGAACAGGGGAGATGGAGTTTTGAATGAAATAATATACACAGAGTGTACAAAACATTAAAACACCTTCCTTATAGCAGGTGTTCATAACGTGGCTTTGAAGTTTGTTAAAAATTTTAAAAAATAACGTAGCTTTGAAGTCTAATGATTGACCATAAAATATAAACCTGGACGACAAGCAAGTTCCATGGAGAATCTCCAAGTGCTTTTTAAGTCCTGGACTAGGCTTAAACGACATCTGGGAAACCTTCCCCAACAATACAGAGTAGGTAGAAGTTTCCCCTAACCTCTGACACCAGATCTGCTATATGTTTGATGAAAAACAGACAGAAGAAGTTGGCAGATCAGCTGTAGCCGACTCCAGACCAGTCCCAAGACGCTTGTGGGGTTCAAAGAGCAAAGCGGAGAACACCACCGCGTTCGTTAGAGTCTCATCTTTCCATAGAGGGGTCAAAATAGTTTGTAACCCATTCGGACACTACAGACGATTTTGTGAGAAAACCAATTTTTCACCACGTCTCGAGGTCTGACAAACACCGCTCTAGCTCGGTCACCGCAGATGCGGAGGTGCGACATCGGCGGATACGGTGGATTGAGACGCATCCAATGTGACAACAAAAAAAAACATCTGTAGATTAACCTGACAGATTTCTGTGGGGATTTTTAAAATATTTTTTACGCAAATTCAATTTCCGCGGGGGAGTGGAGGTCGAGCTTAGCACCGTAAAGGTCGAGGTTGCAGCGGTCTGAGCTCACCCTTCACTGTCCAACACGTCCTTGTTGCTGGCCTTGGTGATGATGGCATCGTCACACTTGAACCACTGGTCCATGTGCTGCCGGATGAACGTGGTGTAGTGACCGCTCTCCAGAGTACCCTGGTGGTTGACCACCGCAAACAGAGAATACCTGGATGGAGGGAGGAGAGGCGAAGGCATGGAGAGAGAGTGGAGGGAGGGAAGGAGGTGGAGGGAAAGGGGGAAGAGAGAGAAGGGAAGGGAGGCAGAAAATGGGTGAGAATTGGTTCAAAACAAAGCAAGAGAACAGAGCAAATTCACTGTCATTCTATATTGTTCTTTACATGCAACATACACTGAGTATACCAAACATTATGGAGTACGTGTTCATGAGTATTTCTGTTGGGGCGGCAGGGTAGCCTAGTGGTTAGTGTTGGGCTAGTAACCGGAAGGTTGCAAGTTCAAATCCCCGAGCTGACAAGGTACAAATCTGTCGTTCTGCCCCTGAACAGCCAGTTAACCCACTGTTCCTAGGCCATCATTGAAAATAAGAATTTGTTCTTAACTGCCTTGCCTAGTTAAATAAAGGTAAAATAAATCAAAAATTAGGAAAACTTCCTAAAATGTAGTTGAAATCCTCCCTTTTGCCCTCAAAACAGCCTCAATTCGTCAAGGCAAGGATTCTACAAGGATGCTAGCCCATGTTGACTCCAATGCTTCCAACTGTTGTGTCAAGTTGTCTGGATGTCATTTGGGTGGTGGACCATTCTTGATACATACGGGAAACTGTTGAGCGTGAAAAGAACTGCAACGCTGCTGGGTTTTGACGGAAACCAGTACGCCTGGCACCTACTAACATGATTGAAGTGGATTTAACAAGTGACATAAATAAGGGATCATAGCTTTAGCCTAGAATCACCTGGTTGGTCTGTCACAGAAAGAGCATGTTTTCGTAATGTTTTGTATACTCAGTGTTAGAGGGAAAGTCCACTTACTTATTGTCGTTGAAAACGTCTACTGACTGCTGGTACTGTCCGTTCATCCTGTTCTCTTTGCTGAAAGACACACGATCAGACAATATGTCAGCAACAATGAACAAAGACCATCACACTAAGCCATCCTCTAGCATAATACCGCACGTATACATTTACAATCAATCCTCAGAGCAGGCCTCCTGAATGGCGCAGCGGTCTGAGGCACCGCATCTCAGTGCTAGAGGAGTCCCCAAAGACTCTGGTTCGATCCCGGGCCGTATCACAACCGGCCGTGATCGGGAGACCCATAGGGCGATGCACAATTGGCCCTGCTCCTCAGTCGCAGTTGATAATATATGCATACTATTAATAGTATTGGATAGAAAACACTCTAAAGTTTCTAAAACTGTTTGAATGATGTCTGTGAGTATAACAGAACTCATATGCCAGGCAAAAACCTGAGAAGAAATCCAAACAGGAAGTGAGAAATCTGAGGTTGGTCGATTTTCAACCCAGCTCCTATTGAATTTACAGTGGGATATGGAAGAAGTTGCACTTCCTAGGGCTTCCACTAGATGTCAACCGTCTTTAGAAACTTGAATGAGGCTTCTACTGTGTTGTGGAGCTGAATGAGCCAGGTGTCTGGCAGATAGCCAAGGGCTGGTCATGCACAATTCACATGATAGCGACCTGCTGGCTTCTCTCCACACAAAGGAATTCTCTGGTTGGAACTTTATTGAAGATTTATGATAACAACACCCTAAAGATTGATTCTATACTTAGTTTGATGAGTTTCTTCGACCTGTAATATAACTTTTTGAAGTTTTCGTCTGACGTTCGGATGGACCCGCACGAGCGTTTGGATTTGTGTACTAAACGCGTTAACAAAAGTAGCTACTTGGACATAAATAATGGACATTATCAAACAAATCAAGCATTTTGCATGAAGTTGCATTAAGGAGGTTGCATTAAGGAGAGATATATCTATAATTCCATGTGTATAACTTGTATTTCCATCTACATTTATGATGAGTATTTCTGTTGAATTGTTGTGGCTATGCAAAATCACTGGATCTTTTTGGAACTAGTGAACCTAACACGCCAAATATAAATATGAACTTTATCAAACAAGACATACATGTATTGTGTAACACGAAGTCCTATGAGTGTCATCTGATGAAGATCATCAAAGGTTAGTGATTCATTTTTATCTCTATTTGTGCTTTTTGTGACTCCTCTCTTTCGCTGGAAAAATGGCTGGGTTTTTCTGTGAGTTGGTGGTGACCTAACATAATCGTTTGTGGTGCTTTCGCTGGAAAGCTTTTTTGAAATCAGACACTGTGGCTTGATTAACGAGAATTTTATCTTTAAAATGGTGTAAAATACTTGTATGCTTGAGGAATTTTAATTATGAGATTTTTGTTGTTTTGAATTTGGCGCCCTGCACTTTCACTGGCTGTTGTCATATCATCCCGTTAACGGGATTGCAGCCCTAAGAATTAACTGAATTGACTAGTTAAATAAAGGTTAAATGAAGGTTAAATGTAAAAATAATAATAAAAGGCACCCCTTTAAAGTTGAGTTAGCTATGAGATTAACACCTCACCCAGTCTGGCACTGTTTCTAAATGAGGCCCCTGACTGCTTCGTCTGACACTAATCCTAGATCACATTCCCACCTCCGCACCAATATGGCGCATCCCTTTCATACGTACACTCGTTCATTCAATTCCAGTCGTCCCTCTCTTTCTCTCTGGAGGAGAGAGATCTGAATCCATTTGAGTTCATTGGAGTCCCCTTCAGCAGCAGGTGCTGTTTTGACATCCTGCACATCAGGGGATACGCATGGGGAGTCATGGGTTGGTGTGTGTGTGTGTGTGTGTGTGTGTGTGTGTGTGAGCGCACACCTGTGTTTGTTTGGCTAATTAAGTTAAAAACACCAATTACGGGGCCTCCCGGGTGGCGCAGTGGTTAAGGGCGCTGTACTGCAGCGCCAGCTGTGCCATCAGAGTCCCTGGGTTCGCGCCCAGGCTCTGTCGTAACCGGCCGCGACCGGGAGGTCCGTGGGACGACGCACAATTGGCCTAGCGTCGCCCGGGTTAGGGAGGGCTTGGTCGGTAGGGGTGTCCTTGTCTCATCGACTCCTGTGGCGGGCTGGACGCAGTGTGCGCTAGCCAAGGTGGCCAGGTGCACTGCGTTTCCTCCGGCGCATTGGTGCGGCTGGCTTCCCGGGTTGGATGCTCACTGTGTTAAGAAGCAGTGCGGCTTGGTTGGGTTGTGTATCGGAGGACGCATGACTTTCAACCTTCGTCTCTCCCGAGCCTGTACGGGAGTTGTAGCGATGAGACAAGATAGTAGCTACTACAACAATTGGATACCACGAAATTGGGGAGAAAAAGGGGTAAAATTCACAAAAAAAACAACAAAAAAAAACATTTACACACACAAACGGCAAATGAACATGGCTGGTCGGACAGCACATACACACACAAATATGCGCACACCTATGCCTCTCGATTGACTCAAGGGGCTTCCTTTTCCCAGGCTCCTTCACTTCACTAGCACTGATTTAAGAAATCAGCAGGTGAAGGCTACATAGCAAAGAGACCATCAGTGGACTGACTTTCACTTCTCTCGGCTCAGTGCAGAGGATGAATAATATGAAAAGGAAGAGTCTTCAGACTATTGAGATGCAGCCCTGGTCTCCGCCACTGTGCGACTGGCTCATTGTTCAGACTGACCTGGAGGCCATGAAGGGAGTCATGTCCAGCTCTAAGGGGAACGAGACGTACGTAATGATCTTCCTCCGCAGCTTCGCAGAGTGTTCAAACCTCTGGGGGGAGGGGGGAGAAAAAGAACACGACAAAGAGAGAGGTTAGAGATATTACAGTGCGAAGGATGAACTAAAGTTGAGCTCTCACACTTACATTTCTTTTACACAAATACAGACAAAAAAAACACCACACACGCTCACTTTGAGGTGGAAACACGCCACAATGGGGAGCTTCTTCATAGTCAGCTGTTTGGTGGACTCCTGGTAACTATGGCAACCACTACACTTAATCTTGGCGCCGCTCCCTAAGTGCTCTGGTCGGGTAAACCTGCAGAAGACGGACCAGGGTCAGAACCCACACCATGTGTGTGTGTGTGTGTGTGTGTGTGTGTGTGTGTGCCTGCGAGTGTGTGTGCGCGCGCATGATAGAAAGATGGACAGCAGAACAGAGAGATACAGAGAAGGTTAAAGCGATGATGTGGAAGGAATTAGTCAGAGGGATGATTACCTGCATAGACAGAAAGTGGGAGTGGTGGCCCCTGAAAGATGAAGAGAGAACGAGAGAAAGAGAGCGATAGAGAAAGGGATGGTGATAAAGGGATGAGCAGAACCTGCCTAGACAATCAGTGAGTGTGGTGGCCCCTGAGAGAGGGGGAGAGGGGTGGGATACCTGCGTAGACAGTCTGTGAGTGTGGTGGCCCCTGAGAGGTGGCTCTCTCCGTTGAGTGTGCTGCCGTCTCCCCCGGGGCTGAGGGGCCAGAAGGGCGTGGACGACCCCGGCAGGTCCAGACTGATGTCCCAGAACGGGTCTATCGTCGTGGAAACACCACTACAGGACGAGAGGGGAGGGGGTCTGTTAGGGAATGGCTTTTGGGCTTTGACTGACCCAAAGCCTATGAATCCATCTTATAACCTCTACATTTGAGTCATTTAACAGATGCTCTTATCCAGAGCGACTTACAGTTGCAATTAGGGTTAAGTGCCTTGCTCAAGGGCACATGGGATTTTTCACCTAGTTGGCTCAGGGATTCGAATCAGCAACCTTTTAGTTACTGGCCCCACGCTCTTAACCGCTAGAATGCCTAAGTAGCCAGTTACAACACTTGAACAATGTTAGTTTGCATGCGAGTGTGAGTGTATATATAGACGACTTAGCTGACAAAGTCACGAAAACGATGCGCACGCTTCAATGGGTTAGAAGTCGGAATTGTTGTGATTCGGGATGGCTACCAACTATGACAAGAAACTGTGACGTGGGGAATCGTAAGTGACTAGTTTCATCTAAGTGACTAGTTTCTTCTAGTCAGCTAGTTTCATCTTGTTCTTGATAGGTCTTGTTTTGAGGTATTTCGACTGATTTCATGTCAATCCTAATATGGCTCAAGTTTGCGAGATAGCTAACCAACCAACAAACATCTATAATGATGTATTTGAGAGACAACAAGTGCTCATTGTGCAAATTAACTTATGTTTTCATTAAACATTGGAGATTAAAAATTGTTTACGTGTTGTCAACAATCTAAGCCAACCCCGTCTGTTTTGCCCCATAGTTGCGCCCACGTTGGTTTTGTTGCAAAATGTTGCACAAATGCTTCTCAATTAGTTTGCAAACTCAACACGAAATGACTGATTCTTTGTGAATGAGTAAATATTGTGCATTACTCTGTGTCCACCAGATGTAGGTAGAACACTATGTCAGAGTCTACATTGCCCAGTAGGTGCCTGGCTGCTAAAGCAGTGGGAGTGGAGCAACGGGTGATGCGTGTGTTAATTTAAAAAAATATTTTTTTAAATCAGTCCCACTCTCCTTGACTCACTGCAGAGAGGGGGTCTGACGAGGTCTAAGAGTGAGTGATTTAAAAACATTTTTTAAATATATTTTTTTACAAGTGCTGGTTTGAAACGTGATCAACATGATGCATCAACAGTTCACACGCCCACACAAACAAACAAACAGTAAGGGTGAAGCACAAAGATGTACAGGAAATAACTTTCACACTGTTTACAAGCGCACACACACACAGAGAGAAAGATGGAGGAGCATACTGGCAGACTTGACAGGTGACGTCAGACTGCAGACCCCCAGTGAAGATTTGGTCGATGATGCAGTTGCAGTTATTGGGGTTGTTGGCCTTCTTCCCGTTATCATCTCCTTGGTGAACATCGAGAGCACAGGGACAAAACACACACACACACGCGATTGAGAATTAAAGCTTGTCGACTGCTGCAGAACTCCACCTCCCCGCTCCACCACAGTATCAGAGAAAGACAACATCGAGAGAGAGAGAGTGAGAGAATGAGGGATGTTGAAGGAGGACACAGGGCGAAGCAAACACAATCAGCACTTATGTAAAGAGGCTCTTTGTCTGTGTCAATTAGCAGCCCCTCGTCTCAGCTCATCCAGTCAGATAGCAGACCAGCCATTTTCTTCACTCTCCTCCTCTCTTGTTCATTCTCCCCCAATCGCTGCTCCCTTCCTTTCCCGTATTCCTGCTTTTCCTCCCACCATTTGACTGTAGCAGAAGTAGAGAGCGTGGGCGCCATTTGAGTAGAGCAGTCTGCTTTCTACAATCTGATTGTCTGTACAAGTTAGTATGTGTACATGCACAGTGCCTTCGGAAAGTATTCAGACCCCCATTTTTCCCGATAGAACCTAATTCTAAAATGTATTTAAAAAATCTCAGCAATCTACACACAATACCCCATACTGACAAAGCGAAAACAGGTTTTTTAGAAATTTTACAAGATGTATTAAATCGAGAAATACCTTATTTACATAAGTATTCAGACCCTTTGCTATGAGACTAGAAATTGAGTCCTGGCGCATCCTGTTTCCATTGATCATCCTTGAGAAGTTTCTACCACTTGGGAGTCCCCCTGTGGTAAATTAAATTGATTGGACATGATCTGGAAAGGCACACTGTCTATAAAAAGTCCCACAGCTGACAGTGCATGTCACAGCAAAATCCAAGCCATGAGGTCGAAGGAATTGTCCGTAGAGCCCCGAGACAGGATTATGGTCGAGGCACAGATCTGGGGAAGGGTGCCCAAACAAATTCTGCAGCATTGAAGGTCCCCAAGAACACAGTGCCCTTCAACATTCTTAAATGGAAGTTTGGAACCACAAAGAGCTGGCCGCCCAGCCAAACTGAACAATCAGAGGAGAAGGGCCTTGGTCAGGGAGGTGACCAAGAACCCGATGGTCACTCTGACAGAGTTCCTCTGTGGAGATGGGAGAACCTTCCAGAAGGACAACCATCTCTGTAGCACTCCACCAAATCAGGACTTTATGGTAGAGTGGCCAGACGGAAGCCACTCTTCAGTAAAAGGCACATGACAGCACGCTTGGAGTTTGAAACCAAGATTGAATGGCAAGCGTCTCATCTGGAGGAGACTTGACAACATCCCTACCGAGAAGCATGGTGGTGGCAGCATCATGCTGTGGGGATGATTTTCAGCGGCAGGGACTGTGATACTAATCAGGATTGAGCAAAAGATGAACGGAGAAAAGTACAGAGATCCTTGATGAAAACCGGGTCCAGAGTGTTCAGGACTTCAGACTGGGGCTTAGGTTGACCAACAACCAAGACAACGACCCTAAGCACACAACACAGGAGTGACTTCAGGAAACGTCTCTGAATGTCCTTGTGTTGCCCAGCCAGAACCTGGACTTGAACCTGATCTAATATCTCTGGAGAGACCTGAAAATAGCTGTGCAGCAACGCTCCCCATCCAACCTGACAGAGCTTGAGAGGATCTGCAGAGAAGAATGGGAGAAACTCCCCAAATACAGGTGGGCCAAGGCTATAGCGTCATACCTAAGAAGACTTGAGGCTGTAGTCGCTACCAAAGGTGCTTCAACAAAGTACTGAGTAGCGGGTCTGAATACTTATGTAAATAGGATATTTCAGTGTTTTGTTTTATTATAAATTAGCAACATTTCTAAAATCCTGTTCATGCTTTGTCATTATGGGGTATTGTGTATAGATTGATGAGGGAAAAAAAAGATTTAAATACATTTTAAAATTAGGCTTAAACCTCTTTGGGCTAGGGGGCAGTATTTTGACGTTCGGATGAAAAGCGTGCCCAAAGTAAACTGCCTGTTACTCAGGCCCAGAAGATAGGATATGCATATAATTGGTAGATTTGGATAGAAAAAAACTCTAAAGTTTCTAAAACTGTTAAAATTATGTCTGAGTATAACAGAACTGATATGGCAGGCGAAACCCCGAAGACAAACCATCCAAAAAATTAACATTTTCAGCCTACCACTGTTTCCAATGGCTGTCAAGTTAATTGTGAGGCGAAATCCTCCAAGATTGCAGTTCCTAGGGCTTCCACTAGATGTCAACAGTCTTTAGAAAGAGTTTCAGGCTTGTTTTTGGAAAAATTAGCTAGAATTTGTAGTTTTTCTAAGTGGCTCCCATTTTGGCTGTCTTGTTTTCATGCGCATGGGTGAGAGCGCGTTCTTTGTTGTTTAACTCCGGTGAAGACATTGATTCTCCGTCTTAAATTTCATCGTTTATTTACATATTAGGGTACCTGAGGTTTGATTATAAACGTTGTTTGACTTGTTTGGAGAAGTTTATTGGTAACATTTGGGATTCATTTTGTATGCATTTTGAAGGAGGGAAACCAGTGGATTATAGAATGAAACGCGCCAGCTAAACTGAGTTTGTGGGGTTATAAAGAAGGACTAACGAACAAAAGAACCATTTGTGATGTAGCTGGGAACTTTTGGAGTGCCAACAGAAGAAGATCTTCAAAGGTATTTATTATATCGCTATGTTTGACTTTCGTGGCGTGGCGCACCTGCCTGATGGAAAAATGTTTTCATGCTTTTGTATTCGGGGCGCTGTCCTCAGATAATCGCATGTTGTGCTTTCACCGTAAAGCATTTTTGAAATCTGACAGAGCGGCTGGATTAACAAGAAGTTAAGCTTTATTTTCATGTATGACACTTGTATTTTCATGAATGTTAAATATTTCTATTTCTGTAATTCTAATTTCGACTCTATACAATTTCACTGGATGTTTTCGAGGTGGGTCGCTAGCAGAACGCCTGCGCCAGAAAGGTTAAACGTAACAATGTGGAACAAGTCAAGGGGTCTGAATACTTTCCAAAGGCACTGTATGTGGGTGTAAGGCTGTGTAATATATTCGTGTTTGCCCCTGTATACAGTGCCTTGCGAAAGTATTCGGCCCCCTTGAACTTTGCGACCTTTTGCCACATTTCAGGCTTCAAACATAAAGATATAAAACTGTATTTTTTTGTGAAGAATCAACAACAAGTGGGACACAATCATGAAGTGGAACGAGATTTATTGGATATTTCAAACTTTTTTAACAAATCAAAAACTGAAAAATTGGGCGTGCAAAATTATTCAGCCCCTTTACTTTCAGTGCAGCAAACTCTCCAAAAGTTCAGTGAGGATCTCTGAATGATCCAATGTTGACCTAAATGACTAATGATGATAAATACAATCCACCTGTGTGTAATCAAGTCTCCGTATAAATGCACCTGCACTGTGATAGTCTCAGAGCGCAGAGAGCATCATGAAGAACAAGGAACACACCAGGCAGGTCCGAGATACTGTTGTGAAGAAGTTTAAAGCCGGATTTGGATACAAAAAGATTTCCCAAGCTTTAAACATCCCAAGGAGCACTGTGCAAGCGATAATATTGAAATGGAAGTAGTATCAGACCACTGCAAATCTACCAAGACCTGGCCGTCCCTCTAAACTTTCAGCTCATACAAGGAGAAGACTGATCAGAGATGCAGCCAAGAGGCCCATGATCACTCTGGATGAACTGCAGAGATCTACAGCTGAGGTGGGAGACTCTGTCCATAGGACAACAATCAGTCGTATATTGCACAAATCTGGCCTTTATGGAAGAGTGGCAAGAAGAAAGCCATTTCTTAAAGATATCCATAAAAAGTGTTGTTTAAAGTTTGCCACAAGCCACCTGGGAGACACACCAAACATGTGGAAGAAGGTGCTCTGGTCAGATGAAACCAAAATTGAACTTTTGGCAACAATGCAAAACGTTATGTTTGGCGTAAAAGCAACACAGCTCATCACCCTGAACACACCATCCCCACTGTCAAACATGGTGGTGGCAGCATCATGGTTTGGGCCTGCTTTTCTTCAGCAGGGACAGGGAAGATGGTTAAAATTGATGGGAAGATGGATGGAGCCAAATACAGGACCATTCTGGAAGAAAACCTGATGGAGTCTGCAAAAGACCTGAGACTGGGACGGAGATTTGTCTTCCAACAAGACAATGATCCAAAACATAAAGCAAAATCTACAATGGAATGGTTCAAAAATAAACATATCCAGGTGTTAGAATGGCCAAGTCAAAGTCCAGACCTGAATCCAATCGAGAATCTGTGGAAAGAACTGAAAACTGCTGTTCACAAATGCTCTCCATCCAACCTCACTGAGCTCGAGCTGTTTTGCAAGGAGGAATGGGAAACAATTTCAGTCTCTCGATGTGCAAAACTGATAGAGACATACCCCAAGCGACATACAGCTGTAATCGCAGCAAAAGGTGGCGCTACAAAGTATTAACTTAAGGGGGCTGAATAATTTTGCACGCCCAATTTTTCAGTTTTTGATTTGTTAAAAAAGTTTGAAATATCCAATAAATGTTGTTCCACTTCATGATTGTGTCCCACTTGTTGTTGATTCTTCACAAAAAATACAGTTTTATATCTTTATGTTTGAAGCCTGAAATGTGGCAAAAGGTCGCAAAGTTCAAGGGGGCCGAATACTTTCGCAAGGCACTGTATATAAAAAGGTAGGTCTTAAAAAGGTAGGTGGTAGGTGTGTGTGTGTGTTCCTGCGCGATTATATGCGTTCGCCCCTGTACTATGATGCAAACCTTTGCAGTGGCGGTGCAACACGTCCAGGGCAGCGATGAGGAACTCGTGGGCATCCTGCTGCTCGTAGCCTGCTAGGTGGCGCGCGTGCGTCCACACCAGGTGCAGCAGTCGGAAGGGAATGTGGGGCGAACGGTGGCCCGAGTAGAACTGACAGAAAGAGAGAGAGAGAGAGAGAGAGAGAGAGAGAGAGGAGGGATGAGAAAAAAGGAGGAGGAAGAAAGAACGGAAACATTAAATGTGAGGGGAGAAGGAGAGGGGGAATGGAGAGAGAGCGAGAAAGTGAGGCGAGGCAAAATAAAAAGAGGTATAAGAGAGAATAAGGGTTGGAGAAGGGGCGGGATGAAACAGGAACTTAAAACCATGCAAATCCCACCACGTACTGACAACAACTTCGCTAGTTAAGTACTTCCACTACAATGGTTTTAGAGGGAGAGAGGTGGGGGAGAGATAGATAGTTTTGGGTTGAGAGAGATTTAGAACAAGAGCGTTATAGACAGCAGTAGAGGTGGCCTGGGAAAGAAAGAGGGAGGAGGATGGAGGAGGTGTACGAGCCTGAAAGAGAAAGATATTTTTAACCCCCTTACCTCCTGAAAGAGCTGGGACATCTCACACACCAGACAGGAGTTGGACTGCATCTCACACTTGTGTCTGTCGGACAGAAAGAAGTCCCGCAGCAGGGGCGTATGGGTGAGGGCCTGGACGATGCAGTTCATAAAACACGTGTTGCCCAGGTTGATCAGACCTCGAAGACCTGAGGGAGAGAAGGGAGGGTTAGAGGTCGAGCGAGAGAGAGAGAGAGAAGCAGGACGCAGAGGAAGATGGAGAGAAAGGAACAGACAGGTAAATGGGGGAGGGGGGGAGAGAGACATGCAGAAAGAGACATAATATCAATTCCAGCGCCAAAACCACTACAGTAAATGAGAACCAGTGGAGACATGGCTGTAACAGATGGCCACAGTGGTCCCTAGACGGAGGCTGGAGTGAACACAGCAGCCTCACACTGGCAGGAGGACAACAGGGTAAGACCCACTGAGCTGGGATACCCTGACAGGTAGGGTTGCATGCAAAGCTACCGGTAATTTACCAAAGTTACTGGCATTTTCAGTCATTTGGGTAAATAACAGGTCATCTACGGCAATCTATGATAACTTTGGTAATTTATACTTGAATAATAGTCCCCCGTGCCCATGAAAGCCAAGTTAACCTGCCTAAAGGACTATCGCCCCCTGGGCCCTCACATCTATAGCCATGGAAAGCTTTGAAAGACTGGTCATGGCTCACATCAACCATATGACACAATCTCCATTGCACTCTACACTGCCCACCTGGACAAAAGCAATACCCAAGGTAAGAATGCTGTTCATTGACTACAGCTTATCAGTCA